>NW_027515053.1:0-97153 GCF_048772815.1 Callospermophilus lateralis | reverse complement strand
CCACTTGGATGCCCAAGTTTCGTTCTCCTACGTTGAAGCATCCGTTTGCAGTAACAGTTTGAATTTTTAGGTTTCACTCTGTTTTCTCCTATATTGACAGATGCAGTTCGAACTCTAAATGAAACACGGTTTGTGCTAGCTTCTTGAAACTTGACACAATACAGTAGTTCTACGTTCTATCTCTAAGGTTTGTTTCCTCTTGATGTAGCCTTAAGCACAGGCTGGCGAATAACTCATTCAATGAAAGGCGTTGTTAGGCTGCCAAAAAACTACAGTCTCCTGAAATCACAACATATATTTTTTTTCCGACCTTCCTGATACTTTCAAATAATGAGCAGTACTCCAATCAAACTTGGATGTCCAAGTTTCGTTCTCCTACGTTGAAGCATCCGTTTGCAGTAACAGTTTGAATTTTTAGGTTTCACTGCGTTTTCTTCTATATTGACAGATGCAGTTAGAACTCTAAATCAAACACGGTTTGTGCTAGCTTCTTGAAACGTGACACAATACAGTAGTTCTACGTTCTATCTCTAAGGTTTGTTTCCTCTTGATGTAGCCTAATACAGGGACTCGCGAATAACACTTATATTGAAAGGGATTGCCAAACTTGCGAAAACTAGAGTCTCCTGAAATCTCAACATACATTTTTTTCATCCAATCTTCATGATACTTTCAAGTAATGATCAGTACACCAATCCCACTTGGATGCCCAAGTATCGTTCTCCTATGTTGAAGCATCCGTTTGGAGTAACAGTTTGAATTTTTAGGTTTCACTCTGTTTTCTCCTATATTGACAGATGCAGTTCGAACTCTAAACCAAACACGGTTTGTGCTAGCTTCTTGAAACTTAACACAATACAGTAGTTCTACGTTCTATCTCTAAGGTTTGTTTCCTCTTGATGTAGCCTTAAGCACAGGCTGGCGAATAACTCATTCAATGAAAGGCGTTGTTAGGCTGCCAAAAAACTACAGTCTCCTGAAATCACAACATATATTTTTTTTCCGACCTTCCTGATACTTTCAAATAATGAGCAGTACTCCAATCAAACTTGGATGTCCAAGTTTCGTTCTCCTACGTTGAAGCATCCGTTTGCAGTAACAGTTTGAATTTTTAGGTTTCACTGCGTTTTCTTCTATATTGACAGATGCAGTTAGAACTCTAATTCAAACACGGTTTGTGCTAGCTTCTTGAAACGTGACACAATACAGTAGTTCTACGTTCTATCTCTAAGGTTTGTTTCCTCTTGATGTAGCCTAATACAGGGACTCGCGAATAACACTTATATTGAAAGGGGTTGCCAAACTTCCAAAAACTAGAGTCTCCTGAAAACTCAACATACATATTTTCATCCAATCTTCATGATACTTTCAAGTAATGATCAGTACACCAATCCCACTTGGATGCCCAAGTATCGTTCTCCTACGTTGAAGCATCCGTTTGCAGTAACAGTTTGAATTTTTAGGTTTCACTCTGTTTTCTTCTATATTGACAGATGCAGTTAGAACTCTAAATCAAACACGGTTTGTGCTAGCTTCTTGAAACGTGACACAATACAGTAGTTCTACGTTCTATCTCTAAGGTTTGTTTCCTCTTGATGTAGCCTAATACAGGGACTCGCGAATAACACTTATATTGAAAGGGGTAGCCGAACTTCCAAAAACTAGAGTCTCCTGAAATCTCAACATACATATTTTCATCCAATCTTCATGATACTTTCAAGTAATGATCAGTACACAAATCCCACTTGGATGCCCAAGTATCGTTCTCCTACGTTGAAGCATCCGTTTGCAGTAACAGTTTGAATTTTTAGGTTTCACTCTGTTTTCTCCTATATTGACAGATGCAGTTCGAACTCTAAATCAAACACGGTTTGTGCTAGCTTCTTGAAACTTGACACAATACAGTAGTTCTACGTTCTATCTCTAAGGTTTGTTTCCTCTTGATGTAGCCTTAAGCACAGGCTGGCGAATAACTCATTCAATGAAAGGCGTTGTTAGGCTGCCAAAAAACTACAGTCTCCTGAAATCACAACATATATTTTTTTTCCGACCTTCCTGATACTTTCAAATAATGAGCAGTACTCCAATCAAACTTGGATGTCCAAGTTTCGTTCTCCTACGTTGAAGCATCCGTTTGCAGTAACAGTTTGAATTTTTAGGTTTCACTGCGTTTTCTTCTATATTGACAGATGCAGTTCGAACTCTAAATCAAACACGGTTTGTGCTAGCTTCTTGAAACGTGACACAATACAGTAGTTCTACGTTCTATCTCTAAGGTTTGTTTCCTCTTGATGTAGCCTTAAGCACAGGCTGGCGAATAACTCATTCAATGAAAGGCGTTGTTAGGCTGCCAAAAAAATACAGTCTCCTGAAATCACAACATACATTTTTTCATCCAATCTTCATGATACTTTCAAGTAATGATCAGTACACCAATCCCACTTGGATGCCCAAGTTTCGTTCTCCTACGTTGAAGCATCCGTTTGCAGTAACAGTTTGAATTTTTAGGTTTCACTCTGTTTTCTCCTATATTGACAGATGCAGTTCGAACTCTAAATCAAACACGGTTTGTGCTAGCTTCTTGAAACTTGACACAATACAGTAGTTCTACGTTCTATCTCTAAGGTTTGTTTCCTCTTGATGTAGCCTTAAGCACAGGCTGGCGAATAACTCATTCAATGAAAGGCGTTGTTAGGCTGCCAAAAAACTACAGTCTCCTGAAATCACAACATATATTTTTTTTCCGACCTTCCTGATACTTTCAAATAATGAGCAGTACTCCAATCAAACTTGGATGTCCAAGTTTCGTTCTCCTACGTTGAAGCATCCGTTTGCAGTAACAGTTTGAATTTTTAGGTTTCACTGCGTTTTCTTCTATATTGACAGATGCAGTTAGAACTCTAAATCAAACACGGTTTGTGCTAGCTTCTTGAAACGTGACACAATACAGTAGTTCTACGTTCTATCTCTAAGGTTTGTTTCCTCTTGATGTAGCCTAATACAGGGACTCGCGAATAACACTTATATTGAAAGGGATTGCCAAACTTGCGAAAACTAGAGTCTCCTGAAATCTCAACATACATTTTTTTCATCCAATCTTCATGATACTTTCAAGTAATGATCAGTACACCAATCCCACTTGGATGCCCAAGTATCGTTCTCCTATGTTGAAGCATCCGTTTGCAGTAACAGTTTGAATTTTTAGGTTTCACTCTGTTTTCTCCTATATTGACAGATGCAGTTCGAACTCTAAACCAAACACGGTTTGTGCTAGCTTCTTGAAACTTAACACAATACAGTAGTTCTACGTTCTATCTCTAAGGTTTGTTTCCTCTTGATGTAGCCTTAAGCACAGGCTGGCGAATAACTCATTCAATGAAAGGCGTTGTTAGGCTGCCAAAAAACTACATTCTCCTGAAATCACAACATATATTTTTTTTCCGACCTTCCTGATACTTTCAAATAATGAGCAGTACTCCAATCAAACTTGGATGTCCAAGTTTCGTTCTCCTACGTTGAAGCATCCGTTTGCAGTAACAGTTTGAATTTTTAGGTTTCACTGCATTTTCTTCTATATTGACAGATGCAGTTAGAACTCTAAATCAAACACGGTTTGTGCTAGCTTCTTGAAACGTGACACAATACAGTAGTTCCACGTTCTATCTCTAAGGTTTGTTTCCTCTTGATGTAGCCTTAAGCACAGGCTGGCGAATAACTCATTCAATGAAAGGCGATGTTAGGCTGCCAAAAAACTACAGTCTCCTGAAATCACAACATACATTTTTTCATCCAATCTTCATGATACTTTCAAGTAATGATCAGTACACCAATCCCACTTGGATGCCCAAGTTTCGTTCTCCTACGTTGAAGCATCCGTTTGCAGTAACAGTTTGAATTTTTAGGTTTCACTCTGTTTTCTCCTATATTGACAGATGCAGTTAGAACTCTAAATCAAACACGGTTTGTGCTAGCTTCTTGAAACGTGACACAATACAGTAGTTCTACCTTCTATCTCTAAGGTTTGTTTCCTCTTGATGTAGACTTAAGCACAGGCTGGCGAATAACTCATTCAATGAAAGGCGTTGTTAGGCTGCCAAAAAACTACAGTCTCCTGAAATCACAACATATATTTTTTTTCCGACCTTCCTGATACTTTCAAATAATGAGCAGTACTCCAATCAAACTTGGATGTCCAAGTTTCGTTCTCCTACGTTGAAGCATCCGTTTGCAGTAACAGTTTGAATTTTTAGGTTTCACTGCGTTTTCTTCTATATTGACAGATGCAGTTCGAACTCTAAATCAAACACGGTTTGTGCTAGCTTCTTGAAACGTGACACAATACAGTAGTTCTACGTTCTATCTCTAAGGTTTGTTTCCTCTTGATGTAGCCTTAAGCACAGGCTGGCGAATAACTCATTCAATGAAAGGCGTTGTTAGGCTGCCAAAAATCTACAGTCTCCTGAAATCACAACATACATTTTTTCATCCAATCTTCATGATACTTTCAAGTAATGATCAGTACACCAATCCCACTTGGATGCCCAAGTTTCGTTCTCCTACGTTGAAGCATCCGTTTGCAGTAACAGTTTGAATTTTTAGGTTTCACTCTGTTTTCTCCTATATTGACAGATGCAGTTCGAACTCTAAATCAAACACCGTTTGTGCTAGCTTCTTGAATCTTGACACAATACAGTAGTTCTACGTTCTATCTCTAATGTTTGTTTCCTCTTGATGTAGCCTTAAGCACAGGCTGGCGAATAACTCATTCAATGAAAGGCGTTGTTAGGCTGCCAAAAAACTACAGTCTCCTGAAATCACAACATATATTTTTTTTCTGACCTTCCTGAAACTTTCAAATAATGAGCAGTACTCCAATCAAACTTGGATGTCCAAGTTTCGTTCTCCTACGTTGAAGCATCCGTTTGCAGTAACAGTTTGAATTTTTAGGTTTCACTGCGTTTTCTTCTATATTGACAGATGCAGTTCGAACTCTAAATCAAACACGGTTTGTGCTAGCTTCTTGAAACGTGACACAATACAGTAGTTCTACCTTCTATCTCTAAGGTTTGTTTCCTCTTGATGTAGCCTAATACAGGGACTCGCGAATAACACTTATATTGAAAGGGGTTGCCAAACTTCCAAAAACTATAGTCTCCTGAAATCTCAACATACATATTTTCATCCAATCTTCATGATACTTTCAAGTAATGATCAGTACACCAATCCCACTTGGATGCCCAAGTATCGTTCTCCTACGTTGAAGCATCCGTTTGCAGTAACAGTTTGAATTTTTAGGTTTCACTCTGTTTTATCCTATATTGACAGATGCAGTTCGAACTCTAAATCAAACACGGTTTGTGCTAGCTTCTTGAAACTTGACACAATACAGTAGTTCTACGTTCTATCTCTAAGGTTTGTTTCCTCTTGATGTAGCCTTAAGCACAGGCTGGCGAATAACTCATTCAATGAAAGGCGTTGTTAGGCTGCCAAAAAACTACAGTCTCCTGAAATCACAACATATATTTTTTTTCCGACCTTCCTGATACTTTCAAATAATGAGCAGTACTCCAATCAAACTTGGATGTCCAAGTTTCGTTCTCCTACGTTGAAGCATCCGTTGGCAGTAACAGTTTGAATTTTTAGGTTTCACTGCGTTTTCTTCTATATTGACAGATGCAGTTAGAACTCTAAATCAAACACGGTTTGTGCTAGCTTCTTGAAACGTGACACAATACAGTAGTTCTACATTCTATCTCTAAGGTTTGTTTCCTCTTGATGTAGCCTTAAGCACAGGCTGGCGAATAACTCATTCAATGAAAGGCGTTGTTAGGCTGCCAAAAAACTACAGTCTCCTGAAATCACAACATACATTTTTTCATCCAATCTTCATGATACTTTCAAGTAATGATCAGTACACCAATCCCACTTGGATGCCCAAGTTTCGTTCTCCTACGTTGAAGCATCCGTTTGCAGTAACAGTTTGAATTTCTAGGTTTCACTGCATTTTCTCCTATATTGACAGATGCAGTTCGAACTCTAAATCAAACACGGTTTGTGCTAGCTTCTTGAAACGTGACACAATACAGTAGTTCTACGTTCTATCTCTAAGGTTTGTTTCCTCTTGATGTAGCCTTAAGCACAGGCTGGCGAATAACTCATTCAATGAAAGGCGTTGTTAGGCTGCCAAAAAACTACAGTCTCCTGAAATCACAACATACATTTTTTCATCCAATCTTCATGATACTTTCAAGTAATGATCAGTACACCAATCCCACTTGGATGCCCAAGTTTCGTTCTCCTACGTTGAAGCATCCGTTTGCAGTAACAGTTTGAATTTTTAGGTTTCACTCTGTTTTCTCCTATATTGACAGATGCAGTTCGAACTCTAAATCAAACACGGTTTGTGCTAGCTTCTTGAAACTTGACACAATACAGTAGTTCTACGTTCTATCTCTAAGGTTTGTTTCCTCTTGATGTAGCCTTAAGCACAGGCTGGCGAATAACTCATTCAATGAAAGGCGTTGTTAGGCTGCCAAAAAACTACAGTCTCCTGAAATCACAACATATATTTTTTTTCCGACCTTCCTGATACTTTCAAATAATGAGCAGTACTCCAATCAAACTTGGATGTCCAAGTTTCGTTCTCCTACGTTGAAGCATCCGTTTGCAGTAACAGTTTGAATTTTTAGGTTTCACTCTGTTTTCTTCTATATTGAGAGATGCAGTTAGAACTCTAAATCAAACACGGTTTGTGCTAGCTTCTTGAAACGTGACACAATACAGTAGTTCTACGTTCTATCTCTAAGGTTTGTTTCCTCTTGATGTAGCCTAATACAGGGACTCGCGAATAACACTTATATTGAAAGGGGTTGCCAAACTTCCAAAAACTAGAGTCTCCTGAAATCTCAACATACATTTTTTCATCCAATCTTCATGATACTTTCAAGTAATGATCAGTACACCAATCCCACTTGGATGCCCAAGTTTCGTTCTCCAACGTTGAAGCATCCGTTTGCAGTAACAGTTTGAATTTTTAGGTTTCACTCTGTTTTCTCCTATATTGACAGATGCAGTTCGAACTCTAAGTCAAACACGGTTTGTGCTAGCTTCTTGAAACGTGACACAATACAGTAGTTCTACGTTCTATCTCTAAGGTTTGTTTCCTCTTGATGTAGCCTTAAGCACAGGCTGGCGAATAACTCATTCAATGAAAGGCGTTGTTAGGCTGCCAAAAAACTACAGTCTCCTGAAATCACAACATATATTTTTTTTCCGACCTTCCTGATACTTTCAAATAATGAGCAGTACTCCAATCAAACTTGGATGTCCAAGTTTCGTTCTCCTACGTTGAAGCATCCGTTTGCAGTAACAGTTTGAATTTTTAGGTTTCACTGCGTTTTCTTCTATATTGACAGATGCAGTTAGAACTCTAATTCAAACACGGTTTGTGCTAGCTTCTTGAAACGTGACACAATACAGTAGTTCTACGTTCTATCTCTAAGGTTTGTTTCCTCTTGATGTAGCCTAATACAGGGACTCGCGAATAACACTTATATTGAAAGGGGTTGCCAAACTTCCAAAAACTAGAGTCTCCTGAAAACTCAACATACATATTTTTATCCAATCTTCATGATACTTTCAAGTAATGATCAGTACACCAATCCCACTTGGATGCCCAAGTATCGTTCTCCTACGTTGAAGCATCCGTTTGCAGTAACAGTTTGAATTTTTAGGTTTCACTCTGTTTTCTTCTATATTGACAGATGCAGTTAGAACTCTAAATCAAACACGGTTTGTGCTAGCTTCTTGAAACGTGACACAATACAGTAGTTCTACGTTCTATCTCTAAGGTTTGTTTCCTCTTGATGTAGCCTAATACAGGGACTCGCGAATAACACTTATATTGAAAGGGGTAGCCGAACTTCCAAAAACTAGAGTCTCCTGAAATCTCAACATATATTTTATTTCCGACCTTCCTGATACTTTCAAATAATGAGCAGTACTCCAATCAAACTTGGATGTCCAAGTTTCGTTCTCCTACGTTGAAGCATCCGTTTGCAGTAACAGTTTGAATTTTTAGGTTTCACTGCGTTTTCTTCTATATTGACAGATGCAGTTCGAACTCTAAATCAAACACGGTTTGTGCTAGCTTCTTGAAACGTGACACAATACAGTAGTTCTACGTTCTATCTCTAAGGTTTTTTTCCTCTTGATGTAGCCTTAAGCACAGGCTGGCGAATAACTCATTCAATGAAAGGCGTTGTTAGGCTGCCAAAAAACTACAGTCTCCTGAAATCACAACATACATTTTTTCATCCAATCTTCATGATACTTTCAAGTAATGATCAGTACACCAATCCCACTTGGATGCCCAAGTTTCGTTCTCCTACGTTGAAGCATCCGTTTGCAGTAACAGTTTGAATTTTTAGGTTTCACTCTGTTTTCTCCTATATTGACAGATGCAGTTCGAACTCTAAATCAAACACGGTTTGTGCTAGCTTCTTGAAACTTGACACAATACAGTAGTTCTACGTTCTATCTCTAAGGTTTGTTTCCTCTTGATGTAGCCTTAAGCACAGGCTGGCGAATAACTCATTCAATGAAAGGCGTTGTTAGGCTGCCAAAAAACTACAGTCTCCTGAAATCACAACATATATTTTTTTTCCGACCTTCCTGATACTTTCAAATAATGAGCAGTACTCCAATCAAACTTGGATGTCCAAGTTTCGTTCTCCTACGTTGAAGCATCCGTTTGCAGTAACAGTTTGAATTTTTAGGTTTCACTGCGTTTTCTTCTATATTGACAGATGCAGTTAGAACTCTAAATCAAACACGGTTTGTGCTAGCTTCTTGAAACGTGACACAATACAGTAGTTCTACGTTCTATCTCTAAGGTTTGTTTCCTCTTGATGTAGCCTAATACAGGGACTCGCGAATAACACTTATATTGAAAGGGATTGCCAAACTTGCGAAAACTAGAGTCTCCTGAAATCTCAACATACATTTTTTTCATCCAATCTTCATGATACTTTCAAGTAATGATCAGTACACCAATCCCACTTGGATGCCCAAGTATCGTTCTCCTATGTTGAAGCATCCGTTTGCAGTAACAGTTTGAATTTTTAGGTTTCACTCTGTTTTCTCCTATATTGACAGATGCAGTTCGAACTCTAAACCAAACACGGTTTGTGCTAGCTTCTTGAAACTTAACACAATACAGTAGTTCTACGTTCTATCTCTAAGGTTTGTTTCCTCTTGATGTAGCCTTAAGCACAGGCTGGCGAATAACTCATTCAATGAAAGGCGTTGTTAGGCTGCCAAAAAACTACATTCTCCTGAAATCACAACATATATTTTTTTTCCGACCTTCCTGATACTTTCAAATAATGAGCAGTACTCCAATCAAACTTGGATGTCCAAGTTTCGTTCTCCTACGTTGAAGCATCCGTTTGCAGTAACAGTTTGAATTTTTAGGTTTCACTGCATTTTCTTCTATATTGACAGATGCAGTTAGAACTCTAAATCAAACACGGTTTGTGCTAGCTTCTTGAAACGTGACACAATACAGTAGTTCCACGTTCTATCTCTAAGGTTTGTTTCCTCTTGATGTAGCCTTAAGCACAGGCTGGCGAATAACTCATTCAATGAAAGGCGTTGTTAGGCTGCCAAAAAACTACAGTCTCCTGAAATCACAACATACATTTTTTCATCCAATCTTCATGATACTTTCAAGTAATGATCAGTACACCAATCCCACTTGGATGCCCAAGTTTCGTTCTCCTACGTTGAAGCATCCGTTTGCAGTAACAGTTTGAATTTTTAGGTTTCACTCTGTTTTCTCCTATATTGACAGATGCAGTTAGAACTCTAAATCAAACACGGTTTGTGCTAGCTTCTTGAAACGTGACACAATACAGTAGTTCTACCTTCTATCTCTAAGGTTTGTTTCCTCTTGATGTAGCCTTAAGCACAGGCTGGCGAATAACTCATTCAATGAAAGGCGTTGTTAGGCTGCCAAAAAACTACAGTCTCCTGAAATCACAACATATATTTTTTTTCCGACCTTCCTGATACTTTCAAATAATGAGCAGTACTCCAATCAAACTTGGATGTCCAAGTTTCGTTCTCCTACGTTGAAGCATCCGTTTGCAGTAACAGTTTGAATTTTTAGGTTTCACTGCGTTTTCTTCTATATTGACAGATGCAGTTCGAACTCTAAATCAAACACGGTTTGTGCTAGCTTCTTGAAACGTGACACAATACAGTAGTTCTACGTTCTATCTCTAAGGTTTGTTTCCTCTTGATGTAGCCTTAAGCACAGGCTGGCGAATAACTCATTCAATGAAAGGCGTTGTTAGGCTGCCAAAAAACTACAGTCTCCTGAAATCACAACTTACATTTTTTCATCCAATCTTCATGATACTTTCAAGTAATGATCAGTACACCAATCCCACTTGGATGCCCAAGTTTCGTTCTCCTACGTTGAAGCATCCGTTTGCAGTAACAGTTTGAATTTTTAGGTTTCACTCTGTTTTCTCCTATATTGACAGATGCAGTTCGAACTCTAAATCAAACACCGTTTGTGCTAGCTTCTTGAATCTTGACACAATAGAGTAGTTCTACGTTCTATCTCTAATGTTTGTTTCTCTTGATGTAGCCTTAAGCACAGGCTGGCGAATAACTCATTCAATGAAAGGCGTTGTTAGGCTGCCAAAAAACTACAGTCTCCTGAAATCACAACATATATTTTTTTTCTGACCTTCCTGATACTTTCAAATAATGAGCAGTACTCCAATCAAACTTGGATGTCCAAGTTTCGTTCTCCTACGTTGAAGCATCCGTTTGCAGTAACAGTTTGAATTTTTAGGTTTCACTGCGTTTTCTTCTATATTGACAGATGCAGTTCGAACTCTAAATCAAACACGGTTTGTGCTAGCTTCTTGAAACGTGACACAATACAGTAGTTCTACCTTCTATCTCTAAGGTTTGTTTCCTCTTGATGTAGCCTAATACAGGGACTCGCGAATAACACTTATATTGAAAGGGGTTGCCAAACTTCCAAAAACTATAGTCTCCTGAAATCTCAACATACATATTTTCATCCAATCTTCATGATACTTTCAAGTAATGATCAGTACACCAATCCCACTTGGATGCCCAAGTATCGTTCTCCTACGTTGAAGCATCCGTTTGCAGTAACAGTTTGAATTTTTAGGTTTCACTCTGTTTTCTCCTATATTGACAGATGCAGTTCGAACTCTAAATCAAACACGGTTTGAGCTAGCATCTTGAAACTTGACACAATACAGTAGTTCTACGTTCTATCTCTAAGGTTTGTTTCCTCTTGATGTAGCCTTAAGCACAGGCTGGCGAATAACTCATTCAATGAAAGGCGTTGTTAGGCTGCCAAAAAACTACAGTCTCCTGAAATCACAACATATATTTTTTTTCCGACCTTCCTGATACTTTCAAATAATGAGCAGTACTCCAATCAAACTTGGATGTCCAAGTTTCGTTCTCCTACGTTGAAGCATCCGTTGGCAGTAACAGTTTGAATTTTTAGGTTTCACTGCGTTTTCTTCTATATTGACAGATGCAGTTAGAACTCTAAATCAAACACGGTTTGTGCTAGCTTCTTGAAACGTGACACAATACAGTAGTTCTACATTCTATCTCTAAGGTTTGTTTCCTCTTGATGTAGCCTTAAGCACAGGCTGGCGAATAACTCATTCAATGAAAGGCGTTGTTAGGCTGCCAAAAAACTACAGTCTCCTGAAATCACAGCATCCATTTTTTCATCCAATCTTCATGATACTTTCAAGTAATGATCAGTACACCAATCCCACTTGGATGCCCAAGTTTCGTTCTCCTACGTTGAAGCATCCGTTTGCAGTAACAGTTTGAATTTTTAGGTTTCACTCTCTTTTCTCCTATATTGACAGATGCAGTTCGAACTCTAAATCAAACACGGTTTGTGCTAGCTTCTTGAAACTTGACACAATACAGTAGTTCTACGTTCTATCTCTAAGGTTTGTTTCCTCTTGATGTAGCCTTAAGCACAGGCTGGCGAATAACTCATTCAATGAAAGGCGTTGTTAGGCTGCCAAAAAACTACAGTCTCCTGAAATCACAACATATATTTTTTTTCCGACCTTCCTGATACTTTCAAATAATGAGCAGTACTCCAATCAAACTTGGATGTCCAAGTTTCGTTCTCCTACGTTGAAGCATCCGTTTGCAGTAACAGTTTGAATTTTTAGGTTTCACTGCGTTTTCTTCTATATTGACAGATGCAGTTAGAACTCTAATTCAAAAACGGTTTGTGCTAGCTTCTTGAAACGTGACACAATACAGTAGTTCTACGTTCTATCTCTAAGGTTTGTTTCCTCTTGATGTAGCCTAATACAGGGACTCGCGAATAACACTTATATTGAAAGGGATTGCCAAACTTCCAAAAACTAGAGTCTCCTGAAAACTCAACATACATA
This sequence comes from Callospermophilus lateralis, assembly GCF_048772815.1. Lineage (NCBI taxonomy): Eukaryota > Metazoa > Chordata > Mammalia > Rodentia > Sciuridae > Callospermophilus > Callospermophilus lateralis. The sequence continues at coordinate 84,665 of NW_027515053.1, read as the reverse complement.
TTTTCATCCAATCTTCATGATACTTTCAAGTAATGATCAGTACACCAATCCCACTTGGATGCCCAAGTATCGTTCTCCTACGTTGAAGCATCCGTTTGCAGTAACAGTTTGAATTTTTAGGTTTCACTCTGTTTTCTTCTATATTGACAGATGCAGTTAGAACTCTAAATCAAACACGGTTTGTGCTAGCTTCTTGAAACGTGACACAATACAGTAGTTCTACGTTCTATCTCTAAGGTTTGTTTCCTCTTGATGTAGCCTAATACAGGGACTCGCGAATAACACTTATATTGAAAGGGGTAGCCGAACTTCCAAAAACTAGAGTCTCCTGAAATCTCAACATACATATTTTCATCCAATCTTCATGATACTTTCAAGTAATGATCAGTACACAAATCCCACTTGGATGCCCAAGTATCGTTCTCCTACGTTGAAGCATCCGTTTGCAGTAACAGTTTGAATTTTTAGGTTTCACTCTGTTTTCTCCTATATTGACAGATGCAGTTCGAACTCTAAATCAAACACGGTTTGTGCTAGCTTCTTGAAACTTGACACAATACAGTAGTTCTACGTTCTATCTCTAAGGTTTGTTTCCTCTTGATGTAGCCTTAAGCACAGGCTGGCGAATAACTCATTCAATGAAAGGCGTTGTTAGGCTGCCAAAAAACTACAGTCTCCTGAAATCAGAACATATATTTTTTTTCCGACCTTCCTGATACTTTCAAATAATGAGCAGTACTCCAATCAAACTTGGATGTCCAAGTTTCGTTCTCCTACGTTGAAGCATCCGTTTGCAGTAACAGTTTGAATTTTTAGGTTTCACTGCGTTTTCTTCTATATTGACAGATGCAGTTCGAACTCTAAATCAAACACGGTTTGTGCTAGCTTCTTGAAACGTGACACAATACAGTAGTTCTACGTTCTATCTCTAAGGTTTGTTTCCTCTTGATGTAGCCTTAAGCACAGGCTGGCGAATAACTCATTCAATGAAAGGCGTTGTTAGGCTGCCAAAAAACTACAGTCTCCTGAAATCACAACATACATTTTTTCATCCAATCTTCATGATACTTTCAAGTAATGATCAGTACACCAATCCCACTTGGATGCCCAAGTTTCGTTCTCCTACGTTGAAGCATCCGTTTGCAGTAACAGTTTGAATTTTTAGGTTTCACTCTGTTTTCTCCTATATTGACAGATGCAGTTCGAACTCTAAATCAAACACGGTTTGTGCTAGCTTCTTGAAACTTGACACAATACAGTAGTTCTACGTTCTATCTCTAAGGTTTGTTTCCTCTTGATGTAGCCTTAAGCACAGGCTGGCGAATAACTCATTCAATGAAAGGCGTTGTTAGGCTGCCAAAAAACTACAGTCTCCTGAAATCACAACATATATTTTTTTTCCGACCTTCCTGATACTTTCAAATAATGAGCAGTACTCCAATCAAACTTGGATGTCCAAGTTTCGTTCTCCTACGTTGAAGCATCCGTTTGCAGTAACAGTTTGAATTTTTAGGTTTCACTGCGTTTTCTTCTATATTGACAGATGCAGTTAGAACTCTAAATCAAACACGGTTTGTGCTAGCTTCTTGAAACGTGACACAATACAGTAGTTCTACGTTCTATCTCTAAGGTTTGTTTCCTCTTGATGTAGCCTAATACAGGGACTCGCGAATAACACTTATATTGAAAGGGATTGCCAAACTTGCGAAAACTAGAGTCTCCTGAAATCTCAACATACATTTTTTTCATCCAATCTTCATGATACTTTCAAGTAATGATCAGTACACCAATCCCACTTGGATGCCCAAGTATCGTTCTCCTATGTTGAAGCATCCGTTTGCAGTAACAGTTTGAATTTTTAGGTTTCACTCTGTTTTCTCCTATATTGACAGATGCAGTTCGAACTCTAAACCAAACACAGTTTGTGCTAGCTTCTTGAAACTTAACACAATACAGTAGTTCTACGTTCTATCTCTAAGGTTTGTTTCCTCTTGATGTAGCCTTAAGCACAGGCTGGCGAATAACTCATTCAATGAAAGGCGTTGTTAGGCTGCCAAAAAACTACATTCTCCTGAAATCACAACATATATTTTTTTTCCGACCTTCCTGATACTTTCAAATAATGAGCAGTACTCCAATCAAACTTGGATGTCCAAGTTTCGTTCTCCTACGTTGAAGCATCCGTTTGCAGTAACAGTTTGAATTTTTAGGTTTCACTGCATTTTCTTCTATATTGACAGATGCAGTTAGAACTCTAAATCAAACACGGTTTGTGCTAGCTTCTTGAAACGTGACACAATACAGTAGTTCCACGTTCTATCTCTAAGGTTTGTTTCCTCTTGATGTAGCCTTAAGCACAGGCTGGCGAATAACTCATTCAATGAAAGGCGTTGTTAGGCTGCCAAAAAACTACAGTCTCCTGAAATCACAACATACATTTTTTCATCCAATCTTCATGATACTTTCAAGTAATGATCAGTACACCAATCCCACTTGGATGCCCAAGTTTCGTTCTCCTACGTTGAAGCATCCTTTTGCAGTAACAGTTTGAATTTTTAGGTTTCACTCTGTTTTCTCCTATATTGACAGATGCAGTTAGAACTCTAAATCAAACACGGTTTGTGCTAGCTTCTTGAAACGTGACACAATACAGTAGTTCTACCTTCTATCTCTAAGGTTTGTTTCCTCTTGATGTAGCCTTAAGCACAGGCTGGCGAATAACTCATTCAATGAAAGGCGTTGTTAGGCTGCCAAAAAACTACAGTCTCCTGAAATCACAACATATATTTTTTTTCCGACCTTCCTGATACTTTCAAATAATGAGCAGTACTCCAATCAAACTTGGATGTCCAAGTTTCGTTCTCCTACGTTGAAGCATCCGTTTGCAGTAACAGTTTGAATTTTTAGGTTTCACTGCGTTTTCTTCTATATTGACAGATGCAGTTCGAACTCTAAATCAAACACGGTTTGTGCTAGCTTCTTGAAACGTGACACAATACAGTAGTTCTACGTTCTATCTCTAAGGTTTGTTTCCTCTTGATGTAGCCTTAAGCACAGGCTGGCGAATAACTCATTCAATGAAAGGCGTTGTTAGGCTGCCAAAAAACTACAGTCTCCTGAAATCACAACATACATTTTTTCATCCAATCTTCATGATACTTTCAAGTAATGATCAGTACACCAATCCCACTTGGATGCCCAAGTTTCGTTCTCCTACGTTGAAGCATCCGTTTGCAGTAACAGTTTGAATTTTTAGGTTTCACTCTGTTTTCTCCTATATTGACAGATGCAGTTCGAACTCTAAATCAAACACGGTTTGTGCTAGCTTCTTGAAACGTGACACAATACAGTAGTTCTACGTTCTATCTCTAAGGTTTGTTTCCTCTTGATGTAGCCTTAAGCACAGGCTGGCGAATAACTCATTCAATGAAAGGCGTTGTTAGGCTGCCAAAAAACTACAGTCTCCTGAAATCACAACATACATTTTTTCATCCAATCTTCATGATACTTTCAAGTAATGATCAGTACACCAATCCCACTTGGATGCCCAAGTATCGTTCTCCTACGTTGAAGCATCCGTTTGCAGTAAGAGTTTGAATTTTTAGGTTTCACTCTGTTTTCTTCTATATTGACAGATGCAGTTCGAACTCTAAATCAAACACGGTTTGTGCTAGCTTCTTGAAACGTGACACAATACAGTAGTTCTACCTTCTATCTCTAAGGTTTGTTTCCTCTTGATGTAGCCTAATACAGGGACTCGCGAATAACACTTATATTGAAAGGGGTTGCCAAACTTCCAAAAACTATAGTCTCCTGAAATCTCAACATACATATTTTCATCCAATCTTCATGATACTTTCAAGTAATGATCAGTACACCAATCCCACTTGGATGCCCAAGTATCGTTCTCCTACGTTGAAGCATCCGTTTGCAGTAACAGTTTGAATTTTTAGGTTTCACTCTGTTTTCTCCTATATTGACAGATGCAGTTCGAACTCTAAATCAAACACGGTTTGTGCTAGCTTCTTGAAACTTGACACAATACAGTAGTTCTACGTTCTATCTCTAAGTTTTGTTTCCTCTTGATGTAGCCTTAAGCACAGGCTGGCGAATAACTCATTCAATGAAAGGCGTTGTTAGGCTGCCAAAAAACTACAGTCTCCTGAAATCACAACATACATTTTTTCATCCAATCTTCATGATACTTTCAAGTAATGATCAGTACACCAATCCCACTTGGATGCCCAAGTTTCGTTCTCCTACGTTGAAGCATCCGTTTGCAGTAACAGTTTGAATTTTTAGGTTTCACTCTCTTTTCTCCTATATTGACAGATGCAGTTCGAACTCTAAATCAAACACGGTTTGTGCTAGCTTCTTGAAACTTGACACAATACAGTAGTTCTACGTTCTATCTCTAAGGTTTGTTTCCTCTTGATGTAGCCTTAAGCACAGGCTGGCGAATAACTCATTCAATGAAAGGCGTTGTTAGGCTGCTAAAAAACTACAGTCTCCTGAAATCACAACATATATTTTTTTTCCGACCTTCCTGATACTTTCAAATAATGAGCAGTACTCCAATCAAACTTGGATGTCCAAGTTTCGTTCTCCTACGTTGAAGCATCCGTTTGCAGTAACAGTTTGAATTTTTAGGTTTCACTGCGTTTTCTTCTATATTGACAGATGCAGTTAGAACTCTAAATCAAACACGGTTTGTGCTAGCTTCTTGAAACGTGACACAATACAGTAGTTCTACGTTCTATCTCCAAGGTTTGTTTCCTCTTGATGTAGCCTAATACAGGGACTCGCGAATAACACTTATATTGAAAGGGGTTGCCAAACTTCCAAAAACTAGAGTCTCCTGAAATCTCAACATACATATTTTCATCCAATCTTCATGATACTTTCAAGTAATGATCAGTACACCAATCCCACTTGGATGCCCAAGGATCGTTCTCCTACGTTGAAGCATCCGTTTGCAGTAACAGTTTGAATTTTTAGGTTTCACTCTGTTTTCTCCTATATTGACAGATGCAGTTCGAACTCTGAATCAAACACGGTTTGTGCTAGCTTCTTGAAACTTGACACAATACAGTAGTTCTACGTTCTATCTCTAAGGTTTGTTTCCTCTTGATGTAGCCTTAAGCACAGGCTGGCGAATAACTCATTCAATGAAAGGCGTTGTTAGGCTGCCAAAAAACTACAGTCTCCTGAAATCACAACATACATTTTTTCATCCAATCTTCATGATACTTTCAAGTAATGATCAGTACACCAATCCCACTTGGATGCCCAAGTTTCGTTCTCCTACATTGAAGCATCCGTTTGCAGTAACAGTTTGAATTTTTAGGTTTCACTCTGTTTTCTCCTATATTGACAGATGCAGTTCGAACTCTAAATCAAACACGGTTTGTGCTAGCTTCTTGAAACGTGACACAATACAGTAGTTCTACGTTCTATCTCTAAGGTTTGTTTCCTCTTGATGTAGCCTTAAGCACAGGCTGGCGAATAACTCATTCAATGAAAGGCGTTGTTAGGCTGCCAAAAAACTACAGTCTCCTGAAATCACAACATATATTTTTTTTCCGACCTTCCTGATACTTTCAAATAATGAGCAGTACTCCAATCAAACTTGGATGTCCAAGTTTCGTTCTCCTACGTTGAAGCATCCGTTTGCAGTAACAGTTTGAATTTTTAGGTTTCACTGCGTTTTCTTCTATATTGACAGATGCAGTTAGAACTCTAATTCAAACACGGTTTGTGCTAGCTTCTTGAAACGTGACACAATACAGTAGTTCTACGTTCTATCTCTAAGGTTTGTTTCCTCTTGATGTAGCCTAATACAGGGACTCGCGAATAACACTTATATTGAAAGGGGTTGCCAAACTTCCAAAAACTAGAGTCTCCTGAAAACTCAACATACATATTTTCATCCAATCTTCATGATACTTTCAAGTAATGATCAGTACACCAATCCCACTTGGATGCCCAAGTATCTTTCTCCTACGTTGAAGCATCCGTTTGCAGTAACAGTTTGAATTTTTAGGTTTCACTCTGTTTTCTTCTATATTGACAGATGCAGTTAGAACTCTAAATCAAACACGGTTTGTGCTAGCTTCTTGAAACTTGACACAATACAGTAGTTCTACGTTCTATCTCTAAGGTTTGTTTCCTCTTGATGTAGCCTAATACAGGGACTCGCGAATAACACTTATATTGAAAGGGGTAGCCAAACTTCCAAAAACTAGAGTCTCCTGAAATCTCAACATACATATTTTCATCCAATCTTCATGATACTTTCAAGTAATGATCAGTACACAAATCCCACTTGGATGCCCAAGTATCGTTCACCTACGTTGAAGCATCCGTTTGCAGTAACAGTTTGAATTTTTAGGTTTCACTCTGTTTTCTCCTATATTGACAGATGCAGTTCGAACTCTAAATCAAACACGGTTTGTACTAGCTTCTTGAAACTTGACACAATACAGTAGTTCTACGTTCTATCTCTAAGGTTTGTTTCCTCTTGATGTAGCCTTAAGCACAGGCTGGCGAATAACTCATTCAATGAAAGGCGTTGTTAGGCTGCCAAAAAACTACAGTCTCCTGAAATCACAACATACATTTTTTTATCCAATCTTCATGATACTTTCAAGTAATGATCAGTACACCAATCCCACTTGGATGCCCAAGTATCGTTCTCCTACGGTGAAGCATCCGTTTGCAGTAACAGTTTGAATTTTTAGGTTTCACTCTGTTTTCTCCTATATTGACAGATGCAGTTTGAACTCTAAATCAAACACGGTTTGTGCTAGCTTCTTGAAACTTGACACAATACAGTAGTTCTACGTTCTATCTCTAAGGTTTGTTTCCTCTTGATGTAGCCTTAAGCACAGGCTGGCGAATAACTCATTCAATGAAAGGCGTTCTTAGGCTGCCAAAAAACTACAGTCTCCTGAAATCACAACATATATTTTTTTTCCGACCTTCCTGATACTTTCAAATAATGAGCAGTACTCCAATCAAACTTGGATGTCCAAGTTTCGTTCTCCTACGTTGAAGCATCCGTTTGCAGTAACAGTTTGAATTTTTAGGTTTCACTGCGTTTTCTTCTATATTGACAGATGCAGTTCGAACTCTAAATCAAACACGGTTTGTGCTAGCTTCTTGAAACGTGACACAATACAGTAGTTCTACGTTCTATCTCTAAGGTTTGTTTCCTCTTGATGTAGCCTTAAGCACAGGCTGGCGAATAACTCATTCAATGAAAGGCGTTGTTAGGCTGCCAAAAAACTACAGTCTCCTGAAATCACAACATACATTTTTTCATCCAATCTTCATGATACTTTCAAGTAATGATCAGTACACCAATCCCACTTGGATGCCCAAGTTTCGTTCTCCTACGTTGAAGCATCCGTTTGCAGTAACAGTTTGAATTTTTAGGTTTCACTCTGTTTTCTCCTATATTGACAGATGCAGTTCGAACTCTAAATCAAACACGGTTTGTGCTAGCTTCTTGAAACTTGACACAATACAGTAGTTCTACGTTCTATCTCTAAGGTTTGTTTCCTCTTGATGTAGCCTTAAGCACAGGCTGGCGAATAACTCATTCAATGAAAGGCGTTGTTAGGCTGCCAAAAAACTACAGTCTCCTGAAATCACAACATATATTTTTTTTCCGACCTTCCTGATACTTTCAAATAATGAGCAGTACTCCAATCAAACTTGGATGTCCAAGTTTCGTTCTCCTACGTTGAAGCATCCGTTTGCAGTAACAGTTTGAATTTTTAGGTTTCACTGCGTTTTCTTCTATATTGACAGATGCAGTTAGAACTCTAAATCAAACACGGTTTGTGCTAGCTTCTTGAAACGTGACACAATACAGTAGTTCTACGTTCTATCTCTAAGGTTTGTTTCCTCTTGATGTAGCCTAATACAGGGACTCGCGAATAACACTTATATTGAAAGGGATTGCCAAACTTGCGAAAACTAGAGTCTCCTGAAATCTCAACATACATTTTTTTCATCCAATCTTCATGATACTTTCAAGTAATGATCAGTACACCAATCCCACTTGGATGCCCAAGTATCGTTCTCCTATGTTGAAGCATCCGTTTGCAGTAACAGTTTGAATTTTTAGGTTTCACTCTGTTTTCTCCTATATTGACAGATGCAGTTCGAACTCTAAACCAAACACGGTTTGTGCTAGCTTCTTGAAACTTAACACAATACAGTAGTTCTACGTTCTATCTCTAAGGTTTGTTTCCTCTTGATGTAGCCTTAAGCACAGGCTGGCGAATAACTCATTCAATGAAAGGCGTTGTTAGGCTGCCAAAAAACTACATTCTCCTGAAATCACAACATATATTTTTTTTCCGACCTTCCTGATACTTTCAAATAATGAGCAGTACTCCAATCAAACTTGGATGTCCAAGTTTCGTTCTCCTACGTTGAAGCATCCGTTTGCAGTAACAGTTTGAATTTTTAGGTTTCACTGCATTTTCTTCTATATTGACAGATGCAGTTAGAACTCTAAATCAAACACGGTTTGTGCTAGCTTCTTGAAACGTGACACAATACAGTAGTTCCACGTTCTATTTCTAAGGTTTGTTTCCTCTTGATGTAGCCTTAAGCACAGGCTGGCGAATAACTCATTCAATGAAAGGCGTTGTTAGGCTGCCAAAAAACTACAGTCTCCTTAAATCACAACATACATTTTTTCATCCAATCTTCATGATACTTTCAAGTAATGATCAGTACACCAATCCCACTTGGATGCCCAAGTTTCGTTCTCCTACGTTGAAGCATCCGTTTGCAGTAACAGTTTGAATTTTTAGGTTTCACTCTGTTTTCTCCTATATTGACAGATGCAGTTAGAACTCTAAATCAAACACGGTTTGTGCTAGCTTCTTGAAACGTGACACAATACAGTAGTTCTACCTTCTATCTCTAAGGTTTGTTTCCTCTTGATGTAGCCTTAAGCACAGGCTGGCGAATAACTCATTCAATGAAAGGCGTTGTTAGGCTGCCAAAAAACTACAGTCTCCTGAAATCACAACATATATTTTTTTTCCGACCTTCCTGATACTTTCAAATAATGAGCAGTACTCCAATCAAACTTGGATGTCCAAGTTTCGTTCTCCTACGTTGAAGCATCCGTTTGCAGTAACAGTTTGAATTTTTAGGTTTCACTGCGTTTTCTTCTATATTGACAGATGCAGTTCGAACTCTAAATCAAACACGGTTTGTGCTAGCTTCTTGAAACGTGACACAATACAGTAGTTCTACGTTCTATCTCTAAGGTTTGTTTCCTCTTGATGTAGCCTTAAGCACAGGCTGGCGAATAACTCATTCAATGAAAGGCGTTGTTAGGCTGCCAAAAAACTACAGTCTCCTGAAATCACAACATACATTTTTTCATCCAATCTTCATGATACTTTCAAGTAATGATCAGTACACCAATCCCACTTGGATGCCCAAGTTTCGTTCTCCTACGTTGAAGCATCCGTTTGCAGTAACAGTTTGAATTTTTAGGTTTCACTCTGTTTTCTCCTATATTGACAGATGCAGTTCGAACTCTAAATCAAACACCGTTTGTGCTAGCTTCTTGAATCTTGACACAATACAGTAGTTCTACGTTCTATCTCTAATGTTTGTTTCCTCTTGATGTAGCCTTAAGCACAGGCTGGCGAATAACTCATTCAATGAAAGGCGTTGTTAGGCTGCCAAAAAACTACAGTCTCCTGAAATCACAACATATATTTTTTTTCTGACCTTCCTGATACTTTCAAATAATGAGCAGTACTCCAATCAAACTTGGATGTCCAAGTTTCGATCTCCTACGTTAAAGCATCCGTTTGCAGTAACAGTTTGAATTTTTAGGTTTCACTGCGTTTTCTTCTATATTGACAGATGCAGTTCGAACTCTAAATCAAACACGGTTTGTGCTAGCTTCTTGAAACGTGACACAATACAGTAGTTCTACCTTCTATCTCTAAGGTTTGTTTCCTCTTGATGTAGCCTAATACAGGGAATCGCGAATAACACTTATATTGAAAGGGGTTGCCAAACTTCCAAAAACTATAGTCTCCTGAAATCTCAACATACATATTTTCATCCAATCTTCATGATACTTTCAAGTAATGATCAGTACACCAATCCCACTTGGATGCCCAAGTATCGTTCTCCTACGTTGAAGCATCCGTTTGCAGTAACAGTTTGAATTTTTAGGTTTCACTCTGTTTTCTCCTATATTGACAGATGCAGTTCGAACTCTAAATCAAACACGGTTTGTGCTAGCTTCTTGAAACTTGACACAATACAGTAGTTCTACGTTCTATCTCTAAGGTTTGTTTCCTCTTGATGTAGCCTTAAGCACAGGCTGGCGAATAACTCATTCAATGAAAGGCGTTGTTAGGCTGCCAAAAAACTACAGTCTCCTGAAATCACAACATATATTTTTTTTCCGACCTTCCTGATACTTTCAAATAATGAGCAGTACTCCAATCAAACTTGGATGTCCAAGTTTCGTTCTCCTACGTTGAAGCATCCGTTGGCAGTAACAGTTTGAATTTTTAGGTTTCACTGCGTTTTCTTCTATATTGACAGATGCAGTTAGAACTCTAAATCAAACACGGTTTGTGCTAGCTTCTTGAAACGTGACACAATACAGTAGTTCTACATTCTATCTCTAAGGTTTGTTTCCTCTTGATGTAGCCTTAAGCACAGGCTGGCGAATAACTCATTCAATGAAAGGCGTTGTTAGGCTGCCAAAAAACTACAGTCTCCTGAAATCACAACATACATTTTTTCATCCAATCTTCATGATACTTTCAAGTAATGATCAGTACACCAATCCCACTTGGATGCCCAAGTTTCGTTCTCCTACGTTGAAGCATCCGTTTGCAGTAACAGTTTGAATTTTTAGGTTTCACTCTCTTTTCTCCTATATTGACAGATGCAGTTCGAACTCTAAATCAAACACGGTTTGTGCTAGCTTCTTGAAACTTGACACAATACAGTAGTTCTACGTTCTATCTCTAAGGTTTGTTTCCTCTTGATGTAGCCTTAAGCACAGGCTGGCGAATAACTCATTCAATGAAAGGCGTTGTTAGGCTGCTAAAAAACTACAGTCTCCTGAAATCACAACATATATTTTTTTTCCGACCTTCCTGATACTTTCAAATAATGAGCAGTACTCCAATCAAACTTGGATGTCCAAGTTTCGTTCTCCTACGTTGAAGCATCCGTTTTCAGTAACAGTTTGAATTTTTAGGTTTCACTGCGTTTTCTTCTATATTGACAGATGCAGTTAGAACTCTAAATCAAACACGGTTTGTGCTAGCTTCTTGAAACGTGACACAATACAGTAGTTCTACGTTCTATCTCTAAGGTTTGTTTCCTCTTGATGTAGCCTAATACAGGGACTCGCGAATAACACTTATATTGAAAGGGGTTGCCAAACTTCCAAAAACTAGAGTCTCCTGAAATCTCAACATACATATTTTCATCCAATCTTCATGATACTTTCAAGTAATGATCAGTACACCAATCCCACTTGGATGCCCAAGGATCGTTCTCCTACGTTGAAGCATCCGTTTGCAGTAACAGTTTGAATTTTTAGGTTTCAGTCTGTTTTCTCCTATATTGACAGATGCAGTTCGAACTCTAAATCAAACACGGTTTGTGCTAGCTTCTTGAAACTTGACACAATACAGTAGTTCTACGTTCTATCTCTAAGGTTTGTTTCCTCTTGATGTAGACTTAAGCACAGGCTGGCGAATAACTCATTCAATGAAAGGCGTTGTTAGGCTGCCAAAAAACTACAGTCTCCTGAAATCACAACATACATTTTTTCATCCAATCTTCATGATACTTTCAAGTAATGATCAGTACACCAATCCCACTTGGATTCCCAAGTTTCGTTCTCCTACGTTGAAGCATCCGTTTGCAGTAACAGTTTGAATTTTTAGGTTTCACTGCGTTTTCTTCTATATTGACAGATGCAGTTAGAACTCTAATTCAAACACGGTTTGTGCTAGCTTCTTGAAACGTGACACAATACAGTAGTTCTACGTTCTATCTCTAAGGTTTGTTTCCTCTTGATGTAGCCTAATACAGGGACTCGCGAATAACACTTATATTGAAAGGGGTTGCCAAACTTCCAAAAACTAGAGTCTCCTGAAAACTCAACATACATATTTTCATCCAATCTTCATGATACTTTCAAGTAATGATCAGTACACCAATCCCACTTGGATGCCCAAGTATCGTTCTCCTACGTTGAAGCATCCGTTTGCAGTAACAGTTTGAATTTTTAGGTTTCACTCTGTTTTCTTCTATATTGACAGATGCAGTTAGAACTCTAAATCAAACACGGTTTGTGCTAGCTTCTTGAAACGTGACACAATACAGTAGTTCTACGTTCTATCTCTAAGGTTTGTTTCCTCTTGATGTAGCCTAATACAGGGACTCGCGAATAACACTTATATTGAAAGGGGTAGCCGAACTTCCAAAAACTAGAGTCTCCTGAAATCTCAACATACATATTTTCATCCAATCTTCATGATACTTTCAAGTAATGATCAGTACACAAATCCCACTTGGATGCCCAAGTATCGTTCTCCTACGTTGAAGCATCCGTTTGCAGTAACAGTTTGAATTTTTAGGTTTCACTCTGTTTTCTCCTATATTGACAGATGCAGTTCGAACTCTAAATCAAACACGGTTTGTGCTAGCTTCTTGAAACTTGACACAATACAGTAGTTTTACGTTCTATCTCTAAGGTTTGTTTCCTCTTGATGTAGCCTTAAGCACAGGCTGGCGAATAACTCATTCAATGAAAGGCGTTGTTAGGCTGCCAAAAAACTACAGTCTCCTGAAATCACAACATATATTTTTTTTCCGACCTTCCTGATACTTTCAAATAATGAGCAGTACTCCAATCAAACTTGGATGTCCAAGTTTCGTTCTAGTACGTTGAAGCATCCGTTTGCAGTAACAGTTTGAATTTTTAGGTTTCACTGCGTTTTCTTCTATATTGACAGATGCAGTTCGAACTCTAAATCAAACACGGTTTGTGCTAGCTTCTTGAAACGTGACACAATACAGTAGTTCTACGTTCTATCTCTAAGGTTTGTTTCCTCTTGATGTAGCCTTAAGCACAGGCTGGCGAATAACTCATTCAATGAAAGGCGTTGTTACCCTGCCAAAAAACTACAGTCTCCTGAAATCACAACATACATTTTTTCATCCAATCTTCATGATACTTTCAAGTAATGATCAGTACACCAATCCCACTTGGATGCCCAAGTTTCGTTCTCCTACGTTGAAGCATCCGTTTGCAGTAACAGTTTGAATTTTTAGGTTTCACTCTGTTTTCTCCTATATTGACAGATGCAGTTCGAACTCTAAATCAAACACTGTTTGTGCTAGCTTCTTGAAACTTGACACAATACAGTAGTTCTACGTTCTATCTCTAAGGTTTGTTTCCTCTTGATGTAGCCTTAAGCACAGGCTGGCGAATAACTCATTCAATGAAAGGCGTTGTTAGGCTGCCAAAAAACTACAGTCTCCTGAAATCACAACATATATTTTTTTTCCGACCTTCCTGATACTTTCAAATAATGAGCAGTACTCCAATCAAACTTGGATGTCCAAGTTTCGTTCTCCTACGTTGAAGCATCCGTTTGCAGTAACAGTTTGAATTTTTAGGTTTCACTGCGTTTTCTTCTATATTGACAGATGCAGTTAGAACTCTAAATCAAACACGGTTTGTGCTAGCTTCTTGAAACGTGACACAATACAGTAGTTCTACGTTCTATCTCTAAGGTTTGTTTCCTCTTGATGTAGCCTAATACAGGGACTCGCGAATAACACTTATATTGAAAGGGATTGCCAAACTTGCGAAAACTAGAGTCTCCTGAAATCTCAACATACATTTTTTTCATCCAATCTTCATGATACTTTCAAGTAATGATCAGTACACCAATCCCACTTGGATGCCCAAGTATCGTTCTCCTATGTTGAAGCATCCGTTTGCAGTAACAGTTTGAATTTTTAGGTTTCACTCTGTTTTCTCCTATATTGACAGATGCAGTTCGAACTCTAAACCAAACACGGTTTGTGCTAGCTTCTTGAAACTTAACACAATACAGTAGTTCTACGTTCTATCTCTAAGGTTTGTTTCCTCTTGATGTAGCCTTAAGCACAGGCTGGCGAATAACTCATTCAATGAAAGGCGTTGTTAGGCTGCCAAAAAACTACATTCTCCTGAAATCACAACATATATTTTTTTTCCGACCTTCCTGATACTTTCAAATAATGAGCAGTACTCCAATCAAACTTGGATGTCCAAGTTTCGTTCTCCTACGTTGAAGCATCCGTTTGCAGTAACAGTTTGAATTTTTAGGTTTCACTGCATTTTCTTCTATATTGACAGATGCAGTTAGAACTCTAAATCAAACACGGTTTGTGCTAGCTTCTTGAAACGTGACACAATACAGTAGTTCCACGTTCTATCTCTAAGGTTTGTTTCCTCTTGATGTAGCCTTAAGCACAGGCTGGCGAATAACTCATTCAATGAAAGGCTTTGTTAGGCTGCCAAAAAACTACAGTCTCCTGAAATCACAACATACATTTTTTCATCCAATCTTCATGATACTTTCAAGTAATGATCAGTACACCAATCCCACTTGGATGCCCAAGTTTCGTTCTCCTACGTTGAAGCATCCGTTTGCAGTAACAGTTTGAATTTTTAGGTTTCACTCTGTTTTCTCCTATATTGACAGATGCAGTTAGAACTCTAAATCAAACACGGTTTGTGCTAGCTTCTTGAAACTTGACACAATACAGTAGTTCTACGTTCTATCTCTAAGGTTTGTTTCCTCTTGATGTAGCCTTAAGCACAGGCTGGCGAATAACTCATTCAATGAAAGGCGTTGTTAGGCTGCCAAAAAACTACAGTCTCCTGAAATCACAACATATATTTTTTTTCCGACCTTCCTGATACTTTCAAATAATGAGCAGTACTCCAATCAAACTTGGATGTCCAAGTTTCGTTCTCCTACGTTGAAGCATCCGTTTGCAGTAACAGTTTGAATTTTTAGGTTTCACTGCGTTTTCTTCTATATTGACAGATGCAGTTCGAACTCTAAATCAAACACGGTTTGTGCTAGCTTCTTGAAACGTGACACAATACAGTAGTTCTACGTTCTATCTCTAAGGTTTGTTTCCTCTTGATGTAGCCTTAAGCACAGGCTGGCGAATAACTCATTCAATGAAAGGCGTTGTTACCCTGCCAAAAAACTACAGTCTCCTGAAATCACAACATACATTTTTTCATCCAATCTTCATGATACTTTCAAGTAATGATCAGTACACCAATCCCACTTGGATGCCCAAGTTTCGTTCTCCTACGTTGAAGCATCCGTTTGCAGTAACAGTTTGAATTTTTAGGTTTCACTCTGTTTTCTCCTATATTGACAGATGCAGTTCGAACTCTAAATCAAACACGGTTTGTGCTAGCTTCTTGAAACTTGACACAATACAGTAGTTCTACGTTCTATCTCTAAGGTTTGTTTCCTCTTGATGTAGCCTTAAGCACAGGCTGGCGAATAACTCATTCAATGAAAGGCGTTGTTAGGCTGCCAAAAAACTACAGTCTCCTGAAATCACAACATATATTTTTTTTCCGACCTTCCTGATACTTTCAAATAATGAGCAGTACTCCAATCAAACTTGGATGTCCAAGTTTCGTTCTCCTACGTTGAAGCATCCGTTTGCAGTAACAGTTTGAATTTTTAGGTTTCACTGCGTTTTCTTCTATATTGACAGATGCAGTTAGAACTCTAAATCAAACACGGTTTGTGCTAGCTTCTTGAAACGTGACACAATACAGTAGTTCTACGTTCTATCTCTAAGGTTTGTTTCCTCTTGATGTAGCCTAATACAGGGACTCGCGAATAACACTTATATTGAAAGGGATTGCCAAACTTGCGAAAACTAGAGTCTCCTGAAATCTCAACATACATTTTTTTCATCCAATCTTCATGATACTTTCAAGTAATGATCAGTACACCAATCCCACTTGGATGCCCAAGTATCGTTCTCCTATGTTGAAGCATCCGTTTGCAGTAACAGTTTGAATTTTTAGGTTTCACTCTGTTTTCTCCTATATTGACAGATGCAGTTCGAACTCTAAACCAAACACGGTTTGTGCTAGCTTCTTGAAACTTAACACAATACAGTAGTTCTACGTTCTATCTCTAAGGTTTGTTTCCTCTTGATGTAGCCTTAAGCACAGGCTGGCGAATAACTCATTCAATGAAAGGCGTTGTTAGGCTGCCAAAAAACTACATTCTCCTGAAATCACAACATATATTTTTTTTCCGACCTTCCTGATACTTTCAAATAATGAGCAGTACTCCAATCAAACTTGGATGTCCAAGTTTCGTTCTCCTACGTTGAAGCATCCGTTTGCAGTAACAGTTTGAATTTTTAGGTTTCACTGCATTTTCTTCTATATTGACAGATGCAGTTAGAACTCTAAATCAAACACGGTTTGTGCTAGCTTCTTGAAACGTGACACAATACAGTAGTTCCACGTTCTATCTCTAAGGTTTGTTTCCTCTTGATGTAGCCTTAAGCACAGGCTGGCGAATAACTCATTCAATGAAAGGCGTTGTTAGGCTGCCAAAAAACTACAGTCTCCTGAAATCACAACATACATTTTTTCATCCAATCTTCATGATACTTTCAAGTAATGATCAGTACACCAATCCCACTTGGATGCCCAAGTTTCGTTCTCCTACGTTGAAGCATCCGTTTGCAGTAACAGTTTGAATTTTTAGGTTTCACTCTGTTTTCTCCTATATTGACAGATGCAGTTAGAACTCTAAATCAAACACGGTTTGTGCTAGCTTCTTGAAACGTGACACAATACAGTAGTTCTACCTTCTATCTCTAAGGTTTGTTTCCTCTTGATGTAGCCTTAAGCACAGGCTGGCGAATAACTCATTCAATGAAAGGCGTTGTTAGGCTGCCAAAAAACTACAGTCTCCTGAAATCACAACATATATTTTTTTTCCGACCTTCCTGATACTTTCAAATAATGAGCAGTACTCCAATCAAACTTGGATGTCCAAGTTTCGTTCTCCTACGTTGAAGCATCCGTTTGCAGTAACAGTTTGAATTTTTAGGTTTCACTGCGTTTTCTTCTATATTGACAGATGCAGTTAGAACTCTAAATCAAACACGGTTTGTGCTAGCTTCTTGAAACGTGACACAATACAGTAGTTCTACGTTCTATCTCTAAGGTTTGTTTCCTCTTGATGTAGCCTTAAGCACAGGCTGGCGAATAACTCATTCAATGAAAGGCGTTGTTAGGCTGCCAAAAAACTACAGTCTCCTGAAATCACAACATACATTTTTTCATCCAATCTTCATGATACTTTCAAGTAATGATCAGTACACCAATCCCACTTGGATGCCCAAGTTTCGTTCTCCTACGTTGAAGCATCCGTTTGCAGTAACAGTTTGAATTTTTAGGTTTCACTCTGTTTTCTCCTATATTGACAGATGCAGTTCGAACTCTAAATCAAACACCGTTTGTGCTAGCTTCTTGAATCTTGACACAATACAGTAGTTCTACGTTCTATCTCTAATGTTTGTTTCCTCTTGATGTAGCCTTAAGCACAGGCTGGCGAATAACTCATTCAATGAAAGGCGTTGTTAGGCTGCCAAAAAAACTACATTCTCCTGAAATCACAACATATATTTTTTTTCTGACCTTCCTGATACATTCAAATAATGAGCAGTACTCCAATCAAACTTGGATGTCCAAGTTTCGTTCTCCTACGTTGAAGCATCCGTTTGCAGTACCAGTTTGAATTTTTAGGTTTCACTGCGTTTTCTTCTATATTGACAGATGCAGTTCGAACTCTAAATCAAACACGGTTTGTGCTAGCTTCTTGAAACGTGACACAATACAGTAGTTTCTACCTTCTATCTCTAAGGTTTGTTTCCTCTTGATGTAGCCTAATACAGGGACTCGCGAATAACACTTATATTGAAAGGGGTTGCCAAACTTCCAAAAACTATAGTCTCCTGAAATCTCAACATACATATTTTCATCCAATCTTCATGATACTTTCAAGTAATGATCAGTACACCAATCCCACTTGGATGCCCAAGTATCGTTCTCCTACGTTGAAGCATCCGTTTTGCAGTAACAGTTTTGAATTTTTTAGGTTTTCACTCTGTTTTTCTCCTATATTGACAGATGCAGTTCGAACTCTAAATCAAACACGGTTTGTGCTAGCTTCTTGAAACTTGACACAATACAGTAGTTCTACGTTCTATCTCTAAGGTTTGTTTCCTCTTGATGTAGCCTTAAGCACAGGCTGGCGAATAACTCATTCAATGAAAGGCGTTTTTTAGGCTGCCAAAAAAACTACAGTCTCCTGAAATCACAACATATATTTTTTTTCCGACCTTCCTGATACTTTCAAATAATGAGCAGTACTCCAATCAAACTTGGATGTCCAAGTTTTCGTTCTCCTACGTTGAAGCATCCGTTGGCAGTAACAGTTTGAATTTTTAGGTTTCACTGCGTTTTCTTCTATATTGACAGATGCAGTTAGAACTCTAAATCAAACACGGTTTGTGCTAGCTTCTTGAAACGTGACACAATACAGTAGTTCTACATTCTATCTCTAAGGTTTGTTTCCTCTTGATGTAACCTTAAGCACAGGCTGGCGAATAACTCATTCAATGAAAGGCGTTGTTAGGCTGCCAAAAAACTACAGTCTCCTGAAATCATAACATACATTTTTTCATCCAATCTTCATGATACTTTCAAGTTATGATCAGTACACCAATCCCACTTGGATGCCCAAGTTTCGTTCTCCTACGTTGAAGCATCCGTTTGCAGTAACAGTTTGAATTTTTAGGTTTCACTCTGTTTTCTCCTATATTGACAGATGCATTTCGAACTCTAAATCAAACATGGTTTGTGCTAGCTTCTTGAAACTTGACACAATACAGTAGTTCTACGTTCTATCTCTAAGGTTTGTTTCCTCTTGATGTAGCCTTAAGCACAGGCTGGCGAATAACTCATTCAATGAAAGGCGTTGTTAGGCTGCCAAAAAACTACAGTCTCCTGAAATCACAACATATATTTTTTTTTCCGACCTTCCTGATACTTTCAAATAATGAGCAGTACTGCAATCAAACTTGGATGTCCAAGATTCGTTCTCCTACGTTGAAGCATCCGTTTGCAGTAACAGTTTGAATTTTTAGGTTTCACTGCGTTTTCTTCTATATTGACAGATGCAGTTAGAACTCTAAATCAAACACGGTTTGTGCTAGCTTCTTGAAACGTGACACAATACAGTAGTTCTACGTTCTATCTCTAAGGTTTGTTTCCTCTTGATGTAGCCTAATACAGGGACTCGCGAATAACACTTATATTGAAAGGGATTGCCAAACTTTCAAAAACTAGAGTCTCCTGAAATCTCAACATACATTTTTTTCATCCAATCTTCATGATACTTTCAAGTAATGATCAGTACACCAATCCCACTTGGATGCCCAAGTATCGTCCTCCTACGTTGAAGCATCCGTTTGCAGTAACAGTTTGAATTTTTAGGTTTCACTCTGTTTTCTCCTATATTGACAGATGCAGTTCGAACTCTAAATCAAACACGGTTTGTGCTAGCTTCTTGAAACTTGACACAATACAGTAGTTCTACGTTCTATCTCTAAGGTTTGTTTCCTCTTGATGTAGCCTTAAGCACAGGCTGGCGAATAACTCATTCAATGAAAGGCGTTGTTAGGCTGCCAAAAACTACAGTCTCCTGAAATCACAACATATATTTTTTTTCCGACCTTCCTGATACTTTCAAATAATGAGCAGTACTCCAATCAAACTTGGATGTCCAAGTTTCGTTCTCCTACGTTGAAGCATCCGTTTGCAGTAACAGTTTGAATTTTTAGGTTTCACTGCGTTTTCTTCTATATTGACAGATGCAGTTAGAACTCTAAATCAAACACGGTTTGTGCTAGCTTCTTGAAACGTGACACAATACAGTAGTTCTACGTTCTATCTCTAAGGTTTGTTTCCTCTTGATGTAGCCTAATGCAGGGACTCGCGAATAACACTTATATTGAAAGGGGTTGCCAAACTTCCAAAAACTAGAGTCTCCTGAAATCTCAACATACATATTTTCATCCAATCTTCATGATACTTTCAAGTAATGATCAGTACACCAATCCCACTTGGATGCCCAAGTATCGTTCTCCTACGTTGAAGCATCCGTTTGCAGTAACAGTTTGAATTTTTAGGTTTCACTCTGTTTTCTCCTATATTGACAGATGCAGTTCGAACTCTAAATCAAACACGGTTTGTGCTAGCTTCTTGAAACTTGACACAATACAGTAGTTCTACGTTCTATCTCTAAGGTTTGTTTCCTCTTGATGTAGCCTTAAGCACAAGCTGGCGAATAACTCATTCAATGAAAGGCGTTGTTAGGCTGCCAAAAAACTACAGTCTCCTGAAATCACAACATACATTTTTTCATCCAATCTTCATGATACTTTCAAGTAATGATAAGTACACCAATCCCACTTGGATGCCCAAGTTTCGTTCTCCTATGTTGAAGCATCCGTTTGCAGTAACAGTTTGAATTTTTAGGTTTCACTCTGTTTTCTCCTATATTGACAGATGCAGTTCGAACTCTAAATCAAACACGGTTTGTGCTAGCTTCTTGAAACTTGACACAATCCAGTAGTTCTACGTTCTATCTCTAAGGTTTGTTTCCTCTTGATGTAGCCTTAAGCACAGGCTGGCGAATAACTCATTCAATGAAAGGCGTTGTTAGGCTGCCAAAAAACTACAGTCTCCTGAAATCACAACATATATTTTTTTTCCGACCTTCCTGATACTTTCAAATAATGAGCAGTACTCCAATCAAACTTGGATGTCCAAGTTTCGTTCTCCTACGTTGAAGCATCCGTTTGCAGTAACAGTTTGAATTTTTAGGTTTCACTGCGTTTTCTTCTATATTGACAGATGCAGTTAGAACTCTAAATCAAACACGGTTTGTGCTAGCTTCTTGAAACGTGACACAATACAGTAGTTCTACGTTCTGTCTCTAAGGTTTGTTTCCTCTTGATGTAGCCTAATACAGGGACTCGCGAATAACACTTATATTGAAAGGGATTGCCAAACTTCCAAAAACTAGAGTCTCCTGAAATCTCAACATACATTTTTTTCATCCAATCTTCATGATACTTTCAAGTAATGATCAGTACACCAATCCCACTTGGATGCCCAAGTATCGTTCTCCTACGTTGAAGCATCCGTTTGCAGTAACAGTTTGAATTTTTAGGTTTCACTCTGTTTTCTCCTATATTGACAGATGCAGTTCGAACTCTAAATCAAACACGGTTTGTGCTAGCTTCTTGAAACTTGACACAATACAGTAGTTCTACGTTCTATCTCTAAGGTTTGTTTCCTCTTGATGTAGCCTGAAGCACAGGCTGGCGAATAACTCATTCAATGAAAGGTGTTGTTAGGCTGCCAAAAAACTACAGTCTCCTGAAATCACAACATATATTTTTTTTCCGACCTTCCTGATACTTTCAAATAATGAGCAGTACTCCAATCAAACTTGGATGTCCAAGTTTCGTTCTCCTACGTTGAAGCATCCGTTTGCAGTAACAGTTTGAATTTTTAGGTTTCACTGCGTTTTCTTCTATATTGACAGATGCAGTTAGAACTCTAAATCAAACACGGTTTGTGCTAGCTTCTTGAAACGTGACACAATACAGTAGTTCTACGTTCTGTCTCTAAGGTTTGTTTCCTCTTGATGTAGCCTAATACAGGGACTCGCGAATAACACTTATATTGAAAGGAATTGCCAAACTTCCAAAAACTAGAGTCTCCTGAAATCTCAACATACATTTTTTCATCCAATCTTCATGATACTTTCAAGTAATGATCAGTACACCAATCCCACGTGGATGCCCAAGTTTCGTTCTCCTACGTTGAAGCATCCGTTTGCAGTAACAGTTTGAATTTTTAGGTTTCACTCTGTTTTCCTCCTATATTGACAGATGCAGTTCGAACTCTAAATCAAACACGGTTTGTGCTAGCTTCTTGAAACTTGACACAATACAGTAGTTCTATGTTCTATCTCTAAGGTTTGTTTCCTCTTGATGTAGCCTTAAGCACAGGCTGGCGAATAACTCATTCAATGAAAGGCGTTATTAGGCTGCGAAAAACTACAGTCTCCTGAAATCACAACATATATTTTTTTTCCGACCTTCCTGATACTTTCAAATAAATAGCAGTACTCCAATCAAACTTGGATGTCCAAGTTTCGTTCTCCTACGTTGAAGCATCCGTTTGCAGTAACAGTTTGAATTTTTAGGTTTCACTCTGTTTTCTCCTATATTGACAGATGCAGTTCGAACTCTAAATCAAACACGGTTTGTGCTAGCTTCTTGAAACTTGACACAATACAGTAGTTCTACGTTCTATCTCTAAGGTTTGTTTCCTCTTGATGTAGCCTAATACAGGGACTCGCGAATAACACTTATATTGAAAGGGGTTGCCAAACTTCCAAAAACTAGAGTCTCCTGAAATCTCAACATACATATTTTCATCCAATCTTCATGATACTTTCAAGTAATGATCAGTACACCAATCCCACTTGGATGCCCAAGTATCGTTCTCCTATGTTGAAGCATCCGTTTGCAGTAACAGTTTGAATTTTTAGGTTTCACTCTGTTTTCTGCTATATTGACAGATGCAGTTCGAACTCTAAATCAAACACGGTTTGTGCTAGCTTCTTGAAACTTGACACAATACAGTAGTTCTACGTTCCTTCTCTAAGGTTTGTTTCCTCTTGATGTAGCCTTAAGCACAGGCTGGCGAATATCTCATTCAATGAATGGCGTTGTTAGGCTGCCAAAAAACTACAGTCTCCTGAAATCACAACATACATTTTTTCATCCAATCTTCATGATACTTTCAAGTAATGATCAGTACAACAATCCCACTTGGATGCCCAAGTTTCGTTCTCCTACGATGAAGCATCCGTTTGCAGTAACAGTTTGAATTTTTAGGTTTCACTCTGTTTTCTCCTATATTGACAGATGCAGTTGATCTCTAAATCAAACACGGTTTGTGCTAGCTTCTTGAAACTTGACACAATACAGTAGTTCTACGTTCTATCTCTAAGGTTTGTTTCCTCTTGATGTAGCCTTAAGCACAAGCTGGCGAATAACTCATTCAATGAAAGGCGTTGTTAGGCTGCCAAAAAACTACAGTCTCCTGAAATCACAACATACATTTTTTCATCCAATCTTCATGATACTTTCAAGTAATGATCAGTACACCAATCCCACTTGGATGCCCAAGTTTCGTTCTCCTACGTTGAAGCATCCGTTTGCAGTAACAGTTTGAATTTTTAGGTTTCACTCTGTTTTCTCCTATATCGACAGATGCAGTTCGAACTCTAAATCAAACACGGTTTGTGCTAGCTTCTTGAAACTTGACACAATACAGTAGTTCTACGTTCTATCTCTAAAGTTTGTTTCCTCTTGATGTAGCCTGAAGCACAGGCTGGCGAATAACTCATTCAATGAAAGGCGTTGTTAGGCTGCCAAAAAACTACAGTCTCCTGAAATCACAACATATATTTTTTTTCCGACCTTCCTGATACTTTCAAATAATGAGCAGTACTCCAATCAAACTTGGATGTCCAAGTTTCGTTCTCCTACGTTGAAGCATCCGTTTGCAGTACCAGTTTGAATTTTTAGGTTTCACTTCGTTTTCTTCTATATTGACAGATGCAGTTAGAACTCTAAATCAAACACGGTTTGTGCTAGCTTCTTGAAACGTGACACAATACAGTAGTTCTACGTTCTATCTCTAAGGTTTGTTTCCTCTTGATGTAGCCTAATACAGGGACTCGCGAATAACACTTATATTGAAAGGGGTTGCCAAACTTCCAAAAACTAGAGTCTCCTGAAATCTCAACATACATATTTTCATCCAATCTTCATGATACTTTCAAGTAATGATCAGTACACCAATCCCACTTGGATGCCCAAGTATCGTTCTCCTATGTTGAAGCATCCGTTTGCAGTAACAGTTTGAATTTTTAGGTTTCACTCTGTTTTCTCCTATATTGACAGATGCAGTTCGAACTCTAAATCAAACACGGTTTGTGCTAGCTTCTTGAAACTTGACACAATACAGTAGTTCTACGTTCCTTCTCTAAGGTTTGTTTCCTCTTGATGTAGCCTTAAGCACAGGCTGGCGAATATCTCATTCAATGAAAGGCGTTGTTAGGCTGCCAAAAAACTACAGTCTCCTGAAATCACAACATACATTTTTTCATCCAATCTTCATGATACTTTCAAGTAATGATCAGTACACCAATCCCACTTGGATGCCCAAGTTTCGTTCTCCTACGTTGAAGCATCCGTTTGCAGTAACAGTTTGAATTTTTAGGTTTCACTCTGTTTTCTCCTATATTGACAGATGCAGTTCGAACTCTAAATCAAACACGGTTTGTGCTAGCTTCTTGAAACTTGACACAATACAGTAGTTCTACGTTCTATGTCTAAGGTTTGTTTCCTCTTGATGTAGCCTTAAGCACAGGCTGGCGAATAACTCATTCAATGAAAGGCGTTGTTAGGCTGCCAAAAAACTACAGTCTCCTGAAATCACAACATACATTTTTTCATCCAATCTTCATGATACTTTCAAGTAATGATCAGTACACCAATCCCACTTGGATGCCCAAGTTTCGTTCTCCTACGTTGAAGCATCCGTTTGCAGTAACAGTTTGAATTTTTAGGTTTCACTCTGTTTTCTCCTATATTGACAGATGCAGTTCGAACTGTAAATCAAACACGGTTTGTGCTAGCTTCTTGAAACTTGACACAATACAGTAGTTCTACGTTCTATCTCTAAGGTTTGTTTCATCTTGATGTAGCCTTAAGCACAGGCTGGCGAATAACTCATTCAATGAAAGGCGTTGTTAGGCTGCCAAAAAACTACAGTCTCCTGAAATCACAACATATATTTTTTTTCCGACCTTCCTGATACTTTCAAATAATGAGCAGTACTAAAATCAAACTTGGATGTCCAAGTTTCGTTCTCCTACGTTGAAGCATCCGTTTGCAGTAACAGTTTGAATTTTTAGGTTTCACTGCGTTTTCTTTTATATTGACAGATGCAGTTAGAACTCTAAATCAAACAAGGTTTGTGCTAGCTTCTTGAAACGTGACACAATACAGTAGTTCTACGTTCTATCTCTAAGGTTTGTTTCCTCTTGATGTAGCCTAATACAGGGACTCGCGAATAACACTTATATTGAAAGGGATTGCCAAACTTCCAAAAACTAGAGTCTCCTGAAATCTCAACATACATTTTTTTCATCCAATCTTCATGATACTTTCAAGTAATGATCAGTACACCAATCCCACTTGGATGCCCAAGTATCGTTCTCCTACGTTGAAGCATCCGTTTGCAGTAACAGTTTGAATTTTTAGGTTTCACTCTGTTTTCTCCTATATTGACAGATGCAGTTCGAACTCTAAATCAAACACGGTTTGTGCTAGCTTCTTGAAACTTGACACAATACAGTAGTTCTACGTTCTATCTCTAAGGTTTGTTTCCTCTTGATGTAGCCTTAAGCACAGGCTGGCGAATAACTCATTCAATGAAAGGCGTTGTTAGGCTGCCAAAAAACTACAGTCTCCTGAAATCACAACATACATTTTTTCATCCAATCTTCATGATACTTTCAAGTAATGATCAGTACACCAATCCCACTTGGATGCCCAAGTTTCGTTCTCCTACGTTGAAGCATCCGTTTGCAGTAACAGTTTGAATTTTTAGGTTTCACTCTGTTTTCTCCTATATTGACAGATGCAGTTCGAACTCTAAATCAAACACGGTTTGTGCTAGCTTCTTGAAACTTGACACAATACAGTAGTTCTACGTTCTATCTCTAAGGTTTGTTTCCTCTTGATGTAGCCTTAAGCACAAACTGGCGAATAACTCATTCAATGAAAGGCGTTGTTAGGCTGCCAAAAAACTACAGTCTCCTGAAATCACAACATATACTTTTTTTCCGACCTTTCTGATACTTTCAAATAATGAGCAGTACTCCAATCAAACTTGGATGTCCAAGTTTCGTTCTCCTACGTTGAAGCATCCGTTTGCAGTAACAGTTTGAATTTTTAGGTTTCACTGCGTTTTCTTCTATATTGACAGATGCAGTTAGAACTCTAAATCAAACCTGGTTTGTGCTAGCTTCTTGAAACGTGACACAATACAGTAGTTCTACGTTCTATCTCTAAGGTTTGTTTCCTCTTGATGTAGCCTAATACAGGGACTCGCGAATAACACTTATATTGAAAGGGATTGCCAAACTTCCAAAAACTAGAGTCTCCTGAAATCTCAACATACATTTTTTTCATCCAATCTTCATGATACTTTCAAGTAATGATCAGTACACCAATCCCACTTGGATGCCCAAGTATCGTTCTCCTACGTTGAAGCATCCGTTTGCAGTAACAGTTTGAATTTTTAGGTTTCACTCTGTTTTCTCCTATATTGACAGATGCAGTTCGAACTCTAAATCAAACACGGTTTGTGCTAGCTTCTTGAAACTTGACACAATACAGTAGTTCTACGTTCTATCTCTAAGGTTTGTTTCCTCTTGATGTAGCCTTAAGCACAGGCTGGCGAATAACTCATTCAATGAAAGGCGTGTTAGGCTGCCAAAAAACTACAGTCTCCTGAAATCACAACATATATTTTTTTTCCGACCTTCCTGATACTTTCAAATAATGAGCAGTACTCCAATCAAACTTGGATGTCCAAGTTTCGTTCTCCTACGTTGAAGCATCCGTTTGCAGTAACAGTTTGAATTTTTAGGTTTCACTCTGTTTTCTCCTATATTGACAGATGCAGTTCGAACTCTAAATCAAACACGGTTTGTGCTAGCTTCTTGAAACTTGACACAATACAGTAGTTCTACGTTCTATCTCTAAGGTTTGTTTCCTCTTGATGTAGCCTTAAGCACAGGCTGGCGAATAACTCATTCAATGAAAGGCGTTGTTAGGCTGCCAAAAAACTACAGTCTCCTGAAATCACAACATATATTTTTTTTCCGACCTTCCTGATACTTTCAAATAATGAGCAGTACTCCAATCAAACTTGGATGTCCAAGTTTCGTTCTCCTACGTTGAAGCATCCGTTTTCAGTAACAGTTTGAATTTTTAGGTTTCACTGCATTTTCTTCTATATTGACAGATGCAGTTCGAACTCTAAATCAAACACGGTTTGTGCTAGCTTCTTGAAACTTGACACAATCCAGTAGTTCTACGTTCTATCTCTAAGGTTTGTTTCCTCTTGATGTAGCCTAATACAGGGACTCGCGAATAACACTTATATTGAAAGGGATTGCCAAACTTCCAAAAACTAGAGTCTCCTGAAATCTCAACATACATTTTTTTCATCCAATCTTCATGATACTTTCAAGTAATGATCAGTACACCAATCCCACTTGGATGCCCAAGTATCGTTCTCCTACGTTGAAGCATCCGTTTGCAGTAACAGTTTGAATTTTTAGGTTTCACTCTGTTTTCTCCTATATTGACAGATGCAGTTCGAACTCTAAATCAAACACGGTTTGTGCTAGCTTCTTGAAACTTGACACAATACAGTAGTTCTACGTTCTATCTCTAAGGTTTGTTTCCTCTTGATGTAGCCTTAAGCACAGGCTGGCGAATAACTCATTCAATGAAAGGCGTTGTTAGGCTACCAAAAAACTACAGTCTCCTGAAATCACAACATATATTTTTTTTCGACCTTCCTGATACTTTCAAATAATGAGCAGTACTCCAATCAAACTTGGATGTCCAAGTTTCGTTCTCCTACGTTGAAGCATCCGTTTGCAGTAACAGTTTGAATTTTTAGGTTTCACTGCGTTTTCTTCTATATTGACAGATGCAGTTAGAACTCTAAATCAAACACGGTTTGTGCTAGCTTCTTGAAACGTGACACAATACAGTAGTTCTACGTTCTATCTCTAAGGTTTGTTTCCTCTTGATGTAGCCTAATACAGGGACTCGCGAATAACACTTATATTGAAAGGGGTTGCCAAACTTCCAAAAACTAGAGTCTCCTGAAATCTCAACATACATATTTTCATCCAATCTTCATGATACTTTCAAGTAATGATCAGTACACCAATCCCACTTGGATGCCCAAGTATCGTTCTCCTACGTTGAAGCATCCGTTTGCAGTAACAGTTTGAATTTTTAGGTTTCACTCTGTTTTCTCCTATATTGACAGATGCAGTTCGAACTCTAAATCAAACACGGTTTGTGCTAGCTTCTTGAAACTTGACACAATACAGTAGTTCTACGTTCTATCTCTAAGGTTTGTTTCCTCTTGATGTAGCCTTAAGCACAGGCTGGCGAATAACTCATTCAATGAAAGGCGTTGTTAGGCTGCCAAAAAACTACAGTCTCCTGAAATCACAACATACATTTTTTCATCCAATCTTCATGATACTTTCAAGTAATGATCAGTACACCAATCCCACTTGGATGCCCAAGTTTCGTTCTCCTACGTTGAAGCATCCGTTTGCAGTAAAAGTTTGAATTTTTAGGTTTCACTCTGTTTTCTCCTATTTTGACAGATGCAGTTCGAACTCTAAATCAAACACGGTTTGTGCTAGCTTCTTGAAACTTGACACAATACAGTAGTTCTACGTTCTATCTCTAAGGTTTGTTTCCTCTTGATGTAGCCTTAAGCACAGGCTGGCGAATAACTCATACAATGAAAGGCGTTGTTAGGCTGCCAAAAAACTACAGTCTCCTGAAATCACAACATACATTTTTTCATCCAATCTTCATGATACTTTCAAGTAATGATCAGTACACCAATCCCACTTGGATGCCCAAGTTTCGTTCTCCTACGTTGAAGCATCCGTTTGCAGTAACAGTTTGAATTTTTAGGTTTCACTCTGTTTTCTCCTATATTGATAGATGCAGTTCGAACTCTAAATCAAACACGGTTTGTGCTAGCTTCTTGAAACTTGACACAATACAGTAGTTCTACGTTCTATCTCTAAGGTTTGTTTCCTCTTGATGTAGCCTTAAGCACAGGCTGGCGAATAACTCATTCAATGAAAGGCGTTGTTAGGCTGCCAAAAAACTACAGTCTCCTGAAATCACAACATATATTTTTTTTTCCGACCTTCCTGATACTTTCAAATAATGAGCAGTACTCCAATCAAACTTGGATGTCCAAGTTTCGTTCTCCTACGTTGAAGCATCCGTTTGCAGTAACAGTTTGAATTTTTAGGTTTCACTGCGTTTTCTTCTATATTGACAGATGCAGTTAGAACTCTAAATCAAACACGGTTTGTGCTAGCTTCTTGAAACGTGACACAATACAGTAGTTCTACGTTCTATCTCTAAGGTTTGTTTCCTCTTGATGTAGCCTAATACAGGGACTCGCGAATAACACTTATATTGAAAGGGATTGCCAAACTTCCAAAAACTAGAGTCTCCTGAAATCTCAACATACATTTTTTTCATCCAATCTTCATGATACTTTCAAGTAATGATCAGTACACCAATCCCACTTGGATGCCCAAGTATCGTTCTCCTACGTTGAAGCATCCGTTTGCAGTAACAGTTTGAATTTTTAGGTTTCACTCTGTTTTCTCCTATATTGACAGATGCAGTTCGAACTCTAAATCAAACACGGTTTGTGCTAGCTTCTTGAAACTTGACACAATACAGTAGTTCTACGTTCTATCTCTAAGGTTTGTTTCCTCTTGATGTAGCCTTAAGCACAGGCTGGCGAATAACTCATTCAATGAAAGGCGTTGTTAGGCTGCCAAAAACTACAGTCTCCTGAAATCACAACATACATTTTTTCATCCAATCTTCATGATACTTTCAAGTAATGATCAGTACACCAATCCCACTTGGATGCCCAAGTTTCGTTCTCCTACGTTGAAGCATCCGTTTGCAGTAACAGTTTGAATTTTTAGGTTTCACTCTGTTTTCTCCTATATTGACAGATGCAGTTCGAACTCTAAATCAAACACGGTTTGTGCTAGCTTCTTGAAACTTGACACAATACAGTAGTTCTACGTTCTATCTCTAAGGTTTGTTTCCTCTTGATGTAGCCTTAAGCACAGGCTGGCGAATAACTCATTCAATGAAAGGCGTTGTTAGGCTGCCAAAAACTACAGTCTCCTGAAATCACAACATACATTTTTTCATCCAATCTTCATGATACTTTCAAGTAATGATCAGTACACCAATCCCACTTGGATGCCCAAGTTTCGTTCTCCTACGTTGAAGCATCCGTTTGCAGTAACAGTTTGAATTTTTAGGTTTCACTCTGTTTCTCCTATATTGACAGATGCAGTTCGAACTCTAAATCAAACACGGTTTGTGCTAGCTTCTTGAAACTTGACACAATACAGTAGTTCTACGTTCTATCTCTAAGGTTTGTTTCCTCTTGATGTAGCCTTAAGCACAGGCTGGCGAATAACTCATTCAATGAAAGGCGTTGTTAGGCTGCCAAAAAACTACAGTCTCCTGAAATCACAACATATATTTTTTTTCCGACCTTCCTGATACTTTCAAATAATGAGCAGTACTCCAATCAAACTTGGATGTCCAAGTTTCGTTCTCCTACGTTGAAGCATCCGTTTGCAGTAACAGTTTGAATTTTTAGGTTTCACTCTGTTTTCTCCTATATTGACAGATGCAGTTCGAACTCTAAATCAAACACGGTTTGTGCTAGCTTCTTGAAACTTGACACAATACAGTAGTTCTACGGTCTATCTCTAAGGTTTGTTTCCTCTTGATGTAGCCTTAAGCACAGGCTGGCGAATAACTCATTCAATGAAAGGCGTTGTTAGGCTGCCAAAAGACAACAGTCTCCTGAAATCACAACATACATTTTTTCATCCAATCTTCATGATACTTTCAAGTAATGATCAGTACACCAATCCCACTTGGATGCCCAAGTTTCGTTCTCCTACGTTGAAGCATCCGTTTGCAGTAACAGTTTGAATTTTTAGGTTTCACTCTGTTTTCTCCTATATTGACAGATGCAGTTCGAACTCTAAATCAAACACGGTTTGTGCTAGCTTCTTGAAACTTGACACAATACAGTAGTTCTACGTTCTATCTCTAAGGTTTGTTTCCTCTTGATGTAGCCTTAAGCACAGGCTGGCGAATAACTCATTCAATGAAAGGCGTTGTTAGGCTGCCAAAAAACTACAGTCTCCTGAAATCACAACATACATTTTTTCATCCAATCTTCATGATACTTTCAAGTAATGATCAGTACACCAATCCCACTTGGATGCCCAAGTTTCGTTCTCCTACGTTGAAGCATCCGTTTGCAGTAACAGTTTGAATTTTTAGGTTTCACTCTGTTTTCTCCTATATTGACAGATGCAGTTCGAACTCTAAATCAAACACGGTTTGTGCTAGCTTCTTGAAACTTGACACAATACAGTAGTTCTACGTTCTATCTCTAAGGTTTGTTTCCTCTTGATGTAGCCTTAAGCACAGGCTGGCGAATAACTCATTCAATGAAAGGCGTTGTTAGGCTGCCAAAAAACTACAGTCTCCTGAAATCACAACATATATTTTTTTTCTGACCTTCCTGATACTTTCAAATAATGAGCAGTACTCCAATCAAACTTGGATGTCCAAGTTTCGTTCTCCTACGTTGAAGCATCCGTTTGCAGTAACAGTTTGAAATTTTAGGTTTCACTGCGTTTTCTTCTATATTGACAGATGCAGTTAGAACTCTAAATCAAACACGGTTTGTGCTAGCTTCTTGAAACGTGACACAATACAGTAGTTCTACGTTCTATCTCTAAGGTTTGTTTCCTCTTGATGTAGCCTAATACAGGGACTCGCGAATAACACTTATATTGAAAGGGATTGCCAAACTTCCAAAAACTAGAGTCTCCTGAAATCTCAACATACATTTTTTTCATCCAATCTTCATGATACTTTCAAGTAATGATCAGTACACCAATCCCACTTGGATGCCCAAGTATCGTTCTCCTACGTTGAAGCATCCGTTTGCAGTAACAGTTTGAATTTTTAGGTTTCACTCTGTTTTCTCCTATATTGACAGATGCAGTTCGAACTCTAAATCAAACACGGTTTGTGCTAGCTTCTTGAAACTTGACACAATACAGTAGTTCTACGTTCTATCTCTAAGGTTTGTTTCCTCTTGATGTAGCCTTAAGCACAGGCTGGCGAATAACTCATTCAATGAAAGGCGTTGTTAGGCTGCCAAAAAACTACAGTCTCCTGAAATCACAACATATATTTTTTTTCCGACCTTCCTGATACTTTCAAATAATGAGCAGTACTCCAATCAAACTTGGATGTCCAAGTTCGTTCTCCTACGTTGAAGCATCCGTTTGCAGTAACAGTTTGAATTTTTAGGTTTCACTGCGTTTTCTTCTATATTGACAGATGCAGTTAGAACTCTAAATCAAACACGGTTTGTGCTAGCTTCTTGAAACGTGACACAATACAGTAGTTCTACGTTCTATCTCTAAGGTTTGTTTCCTCTTGATGTAGCCTAATACAGGGACTCGCGAATAACACTTATATTGAAAGGGATTGCCAAACTTCCAAAAACTAGAGTCTCCTGAAATCTCAACATACATTTTTTTCATCCAATCTTCATGATACTTTCAAGTAATGATCAGTACACCAATCCCACTTGGATGCCCAAGTATCGTTCTCCTACGTTGAAGCATCCGTTTGCAGTAACAGTTTGAATTTTTAGGTTTCACTCTGTTTTCTCCTATATTGACAGATGCAGTTCGAACTCTAAATCAAACACGGTTTGTGCTAGCTTCTTGAAACTTGACACAATACAGTAGTTCTACGTTCTATCTCTAAGGTTTGTTTCCTCTTGATGTAGCCTTAAGCACAGGCTGGCGAATAACTCATTCAATGAAAGGCGTTGTTAGGCTGCCAAAAAACTACAGTCTCCTGAAATCACAACATACATTTTTTCATCCAATCTTCATGATACTTTCAAGTAATGATCAGTACACCAATCCCACTTGGATGCCCAAGTTTCGTTCTCCTACGTTGAAGCATCCGTTTGCAGTAACAGTTTGAATTTTTAGGTTTCACTCTGTTTTCTCCTATATTGACAGATGCAGTTCGAACTCTAAATCAAACACGGTTTGTGCTAGCTTCTTGAAACTTGACACAATACAGTAGTTCTACGTTCTATCTCTAAGGTTTGTTTCCTCTTGATGTAGCCTTAAGCACAGGCTGGCGAATAACTCATTCAATGAAAGGCGTTGTTAGGCTGCCAAAAAACTACAGTCTCCTGAAATCACAACATACATTTTTTCATCCAATCTTCATGATACTTTCAAGTAATGATCAGTACACCAATCCCACTTGGATGCCCAAGTTTCGTTCTCCTACATTGAAGCATCCGTTTGCAGTAACAGTTTGAATTTTTAGGTTTCACTCTGTTTTCTCCTATATTGACAGATGCAGTTCGAACTCTAAATCAAACACGGTTTGTGCTAGCTTCTTGAAACTTGACACAATACAGTAGTTCTACGTTCTATCTCTAAGGTTTGTTTCCTCTTGATGTAGCCTTAAGCACAGGCTGGCGAATAACTCATTCAATGAAAGGCGTTGTTAGGCTGCCAAAAAACTACAGTCTCCTGAAATCACAACATATATTTTTTTTCCGACCTTCCTGATACTTTCAAATAATGAGCAGTACTCCAATCAAACTTGGATGTCCAAGTTTCGTTCTCCTACGTTGAAGCATCCGTTTGCAGTAACAGTTTGAATTTTTAGGTTTCACTGCGTTTTCTTCTATATTGACAGATGCAGTTAGAACTCTAAATCAAACACGGTTTGTGCTAGCTTCTTGAAACGTGACACAATACAGTAGTTCTACGTTCTATCTCTAAGGTTTGTTTCCTCTTGATGTAGCCTAATACAGGGACTCGCGAATAACACTTATATTGAAAGGGATTGCCAAACTTCCAAAAACTAGAGTCTCCTGAAATCTCAACATACATTTTTTTCATCCAATCTTCATGATACTTTCAAGTAATGATCAGTACACCAATCCCACTTGGATGCCCAAGTATCGTTCTCCTACGTTGAAGCATCCGTTTGCAGTAACAGTTTGAATTTTTAGGTTTCACTCTGTTTTCTCCTATATTGACAGATGCAGTTCGAACTCTAAATCAAACACGGTTTGTGCTAGCTTCTTGAAACTTGACACAATACAGTAGTTCTACGTTCTATCTCTAAGGTTTGTTTCCTCTTGATGTAGCCTTAAGCACAGGCTGGCGAATAACTCATTCAATGAAAGGCGTTGTTAGGCTGCCAAAAAACTACAGTCTCCTGAAATCACAACATATATTTTTTTTCCGACCTTCCTGATACTTTCAAATAATGAGCAGTACTCCAATCAAACTTGGATGTCCAAGTTTCGTTCTCCTACGTTGAAGCATCCGTTTGCAGTAACAGTTTGAATTTTTAGGTTTCACTGCGTTTTCTTCTATATTGACAGATGCAGTTAGAACTCTAAATCAAACACGGTTTGTGCTAGCTTCTTGAAACGTGACACAATACAGTAGTTCTACGTTCTATCTCTAAGGTTTGTTTCCTCTTGATGTAGCCTAATACAGGGACTCGCGAATAACACTTATATTGAAAGGGATTGCCAAACTTCCAAAAACTAGAGTCTCCTGAAATCTCAACATACATTTTTTTCATCCAATCTTCATGATACTTTCAAGTAATGATCAGTACACCAATCCCACTTGGATGCCCAAGTATCGTTCTCCTACGTTGAAGCATCCGTTTGCAGTAACAGTTTGAATTTTTAGGTTTCACTCTGTTTTCTCCTATATTGACAGATGCAGTTCGAACTCTAAATCAAACACGGTTTGTGCTAGCTTCTTGAAACTTGACACAATACAGTAGTTCTACGTTCTATCTCTAAGGTTTGTTTCCTCTTGATGTAGCCTTAAGCACAGGCTGGCGAATAACTCATTCAATGAAAGGCGTTGTTAGGCTGCCAAAAAACTACAGTCTCCTGAAATCACAACATATATTTTTTTTCCGACCTTCCTGATACTTTCAAATAATGAGCAGTACTCCAATCAAACTTGGATGTCCAAGTTTCGTTCTCCTACGTTGAAGCATCCGTTTGCAGTAACAGTTTGAATTTTTAGGTTTCACTGCGTTTTCTTCTATATTGACAGATGCAGTTAGAACTCTAAATCAAACACGGTTTGTGCTAGCTTCTTGAAACGTGACACAATACAGTAGTTCTACGTTCTATCTCTAAGGTTTGTTTCCTCTTGATGTAGCCTAATCCAGGGACTCGCGAATAACACTTATATTGAAATGGATTGCCAAACTTCCAAAAACTAGAGTCTCCTGAAATCTCAACATACATTTTTTTCATCCAATCTTCATATTACTTTCAAGTAATGATCATTACACCAATCCCACTTGGATGCCCAAGTATCGTTCTCCTACGTTGAAGCATCCGTTTGCAGTAACAGTTTGAATTTTTAGGTTTCACTCTGTTTTCTCCTATATTGACAGATGCAGTTCGAACTCTAAATCAAACACGGTTTGTGCTAGCTTCTTGAAACTTGACACAATACAGTAGTTCTACGTTCTATCTCTAAGGTTTGTTTCCTCTTGATGTAGCCTTAAGCACAGGCTGGCGAATAACTCATTCAATGAAAGGCGTTGTTAGGCTGCCAAAAAACTACAGTCTCCTGAAATCACAACATATATTTTTTTTCCGACCTTCCTGATACTTTCAAATAATGAGCAGTACTCCAATCAAACTTGGATGTCCAAGTTTCGTTCTCCTACGTTGAAGCATCCGTTTGCAGTAACAGTTTGAATTTTTAGGTTTCACTGCGTTTTCTTCTATATTGATAGATGCAGTTAGAACTCTAAATCAAACACGGTTTGTGCTAGCTTCTTGAAACGTGACACAATACAGTAGTTCTACGTTCTATCTCTAAGGTTTGTTTCCTCTTGATGTAGCCTAATACAGGGACTCGCGAATAACACTTATATTGAAAGGGGTTGCCAAACTTCCAAAAACTAGAGTCTCCTGAAATCTCAACATACATATTTTCATCCAATCTTCATGATACTTTCAAGTAATGATCAGTACACCAATCCCACTTGGATGCCCAAGTTTCGTTCTCCTACGTTGAAGCATCCGTTTGCAGTAACAGTTTGAATTTTTAGGTTTCACTCTGTTTTCTCCTATATTGACAGATGCAGTTCGAACTCTAAATCAAACACGGTTTGTGCTAGCTTCTTGAAACTTGACACAATACAGTAGTTCTACGTTCTATCTCTAAGGTTTGTTTCCTCTTGATGTAGCCTTAAGCACAGGCTGGCGAATAACTCATTCAATGAAAGGCGTTGTTAGGCTGCCAAAAAACTACAGTCTCCTGAAATCACAACATACATTTTTTCATCGAATCTTCATGATACTTTCAAGTAATGATCAGTACACCAATCCCACTTGGATGCCCAAGTTTCGTTCTCCTACGTTGAAGCATCCGTTTGCAGTAACAGTTTGAATTTTTAGGTTTCACTCTGTTTTCTCCTATATTGACAGATGCAGTTCGAACTCTAAATCAAACACGGTTTGTGCTAGCTTCTTGAAACTTGACACAATACAGTAGTTCTACGTTCTATCTCTAAGGTTTGTTTCCTCTTGATGTAGCCTTAAGCACAGGCTGGCGAATAACTCATTCAATGAAAGGCGTTGTTAGGCTACCAAAAAACTACAGTCTCCTGAAATCACAACATATATTTTTTTTCCGACCTTCCTGATACTTTCAAATAATGAGCAGTACTCCAATCAAACATGGATGTCCAAGTTTCGTTCTCCTACGTTGAAGCATCCGTTTGCAGTAACAGATTGAATTTTTAGGTTTCACTGCATTTTCTTCTATATTGACAGATGCAGTTAGAACTCTAAATCAAACACGGTTTGTGCTAGCTTCTTGAAACGTGACACAATACAGTAGTTCTACGTTCTATCTCTAAGGTTTGTTTCCTCTTGATGTAGCCTAATACAGGGACTCGCGAATAACACTTATATTGAAAGGGATTGCCAAACTTCCAAAAACTAGAGTCTCCTGAAATCTCAACATACATTTTTTTCATCCAATCTTCATGATACTTTCAAGTAATGATCAGTACACCAATCCCACTTGGATGCCCAAGTATCATTCTCCTACGTTGAAGCATCCGTTTGCAGTAACAGTTTGAATTTTTAGGTTTCACTCTGTTTTCTCCTATATTGACAGATGCAGTTCGAACTCTAAATCAAACACGGTTTGTGCTAGCTTCTTGAAACTTGACACAATACAGTAGTTCTACGTTCTATCTCTAAGGTTTGTTTCCTCTTGATGTAGCCTAAGCACAGGCTGGCGAATAACTCATTCAATGAAAGGCGTTGTTAGGCTGCCAAAAAACTACAGTCTCCTGAAATCACAACATATATTTTTTTTCCGACCTTCCTGATACTTTCAAATAATGAGCAGTACTCCAATCAAACTTGGATGTCCAAGTTTCGTTCTCCTACGTTGAAGCATCCGTTTGCAGTAACAGTTTGAATTTTTAGGTTTCACTGCGTTTTCTTCTATATTGACAGATGCAGTTAGAACTCTAAATCAAACACGGTTTGTGCTAGCTTCTTTAAACGTGACACAATGCAGTAGTTCTACGTTCTATCTCTAAGGTTTGTTTCCTCTTGATGTAGCCTAATACAGGGACTCGCGAATAACACTTATATTGAAAGGGGTTGCCAAACTTCCAAAAACTAGAGTCTCTTGAAATCTCAACATACATATTTTCATCCAATCTTCATGATACTTTCAAGTAATGATCAATACACCAATCCCACTTGGATGCCCAAGTATCGTTCTCCTACGTTGAAGCATCCGTTTGCAGTAACAGTTTGAATTTTTAGGTTTCACTCTGTTTTCTCCTATATTGACAGATGCAGTTCGAACTCTAAATCAAACACGGTTTGTGCTAGCTTCTTGAAACTTGACACAATACAGTAGTTCTACGTTCTATCTCTAAGGTTTGTTTCCTCTTGATGTAGCCTTAAGCACAGGCTGGCGAATAACTCATTCAATGAAAGGCGTTGTTAGGCTGCCAAAAAACTACAGTCTCCTGAAATCACAACATACATTTTTTCATCCAATCTTCATGATACTTTCAAGTAATGATCAGTACACCAATCCCACTTGGATGCCCAAGTTTCATTCTCCTACGTTGAAGCATCCGTTTGCAGTAACAGTTTGAATTTTTAGGTTTCACTCTGTTTTCTCCTATATTGACAGATGCAGTTCGAACTCTAAATCAAACACGGTTTGTGCTAGCTTCTTGAAACTTGACACAATACAGTAGTTCTACGTTCTATCTCTAAGGTTTGTTTCCTCTTGATGTAGCCTTAAGCACAGGCTGGCGAATAACTCATTCAATGAATGGCGTTGTTAGGCTGCCAAAAAACTACAGTCTCCTGAAATCACAACATACATTTTTTCATCCAATCTTCATGATACTTTCAAGTAATGATCAGTACACCAATCCCACTTGGATGCCCAAGTTTCGTTCTCCTACGTTGAAGCATCCGTTTGCAGTAACAGTTTGAATTTTTAGGTTTCCCTCTGTTTTCTCCTATATTGACAGATGCAGTTCGAACTCTAAATCAAACACGGTTTGTGCTAGCTTCTTGAAACTTGACACAATACAGTAGTTCTACGTTCTATCTCTAAGGTTTGTTTCCTCTTGATGTAGCCTTAAGCACAGGCTGGCGAATAACTCATTCAATGAAAGGCGTTGTTAGGCTGCCAAAAAACTACAGTCTCCTGAAATCACAACATATATTTTTTTTCCGACCTTCCTGATACTTTCAAATAATGAGCAGTACTCCAATCAAACTAGGATGTCCAAGTTTCGTTCTCCTACGTTGAAGCATCCGTTTGCAGTAACAGTTTGAATTTTTAGGTTTCACTGCGTTTTCTTCTATATTGACAGATGCAGTTAGAACTCTAAATCAAACACGGTTTGTGCTAGCTTCTTGAAACGTGACACAATACAGTAGTTCTACGTTCTATCTCTAAGGTTTGTTTCCTCTTGATGTAGCCTAATACAGGGACTCGCGAATAACACTTATATTGAAAGGGATTGCCAAACTTCCAAAAACTAGAGTCTCCTGAAATCTCAACATACATTTTTTTCATCCAATCTTCATGATACTTTCAAGTAATGATCAGTACACCAATCCCACTTGGATGCCCAAGTTTCGTTCTCCTACGTTGAAGCATCCGTTTGCAGTAACAGTTTGAATTTTTAGGTTTCACTCTGTTTTCTCCTATATTGACAGATGCAGTTCGAACTCTAAATCAAACACGGTTTGTGCTAGCTTCTTGAAACTTGACACAATACAGTAGTTCTACGTTCTATCTCTAAGGTTTGTTTCCTCTTGATGTAGCCTTAAGCACAGGCTGGCGAATAACTCATTCAATGAAAGGCGTTGTTAGGCTGCCAAAAAACTACAGTCTCCTGAAATCACAACATACATTTTTTCATCCAATCTTCATGATACTTTCAAGTAATGATCAGTACACCAATCCCACTTGGATGCCCAAGTTTCGTTCTCCTACGTTGAAGCATCCGTTTGCAGTAACAGTTTGAATTTTTAGGTTTCACTCTGTTTTCTCCTATATTGACAGATGCAGTTCGAACTCTAAATCAAACACGGTTTGTGCTAGCTTCTTGAAACTTGACACAATACAGTAGTTCTACGTTCTATCTCTAAGGTTTGTTTCCTCTTGATGTAGCCTTAAGCACAGGCTGGCGAATAACTCATTCAATGAAAGGCGTTGTTAGGCTGCCAAAAAACTACAGTCTCCTGAAATCACAACATATATTTTTTTTCCGACCTTCCTGATACTTTCAAATAATGAGCAGTACTCCAATCAAACTTGGATGTCCAAGTTTCGTTCTCCTACGTTGAAGCATCCGTTTGCAGTAACAGTTTGAATTTTTAGGTTTCACTGCGTTTTCTTCTATATTGACAGATGCAGTTAGAACTCTAAATCAAACACGGTTTGTGCTAGCTTCTTGAAACGTGACACAATACAGTAGTTCTACCTTCTATCTCTAAGGTTTGTTTCCTCTTGATGTAGCCTAATACAGGGACTCGCAAATAACACTTATATTGAAAGGGATTGCCAAACTTCCAAAAACTAGAGTCTCCTGAAATCTCAACATACATTTTTTTCATCCAATCTTCATGATACTTTCAAGTAATGATCAGTACACCAATCCCACTTGGATGCCCAAGTTTCGTTCTCCTACGTTGAAGCATCCGTTTGCAGTAACACTTTGAATTTTTAGGTTTCACTCTGTTTTCTCCTATATTGACAGATGCAGTTCGAACTCTAAATCAAACACGGTTTGTGCTAGCTTCTTGAAACTTGACACAATACAGTAGTTCTACGTTCTATCTCTAAGGTTTGTTTCCTCTTGATGTAGCCTTAAGCACAGGCTGGCGAATAACTCATTCAATGAAAGGCGTTGTTAGGCTGCCAAAAAACTACAGTCTCCTGAAATCACAACATATATTTTTTTTCCGACCTTCCTGATACTTTCAAATAATGAGCAGTACTCCAATCAAACTTGGATGTCCAAGTTTCGTTCTCCTACGTTGAAGCATCCGTTTGCAGTAACAGTTTGAATTTTTAGGTTTCACTGCGTTTTCTTCTATATTGACAGATGCAGTTAGAACTCTAAATCAAACACGGTTTGTGCTAGCTTCTTGAAACGTGACACAATACAGTAGTTCTACGTTCTATCTCTAAGGTTTGTTTCCTCTTGATGTAGCCTAATACAGGGACTCGCGAATAACACTTATATTGAAAGGGATTGCCAAACTTCCAAAAACTAGAGTCTCCTGAAATCTCAACATACATTTTTTTCATCCAATCTTCATGATACTTTCAAGTAATGATCAGTACACCAATCCCACTTGGATGCCCAAGTATCGTTCTCCTACGTTGAAGCATCCGTTTGCAGTAACAGTTTGAATTTTTAGGTTTCACTCTGTTTTCTAATATATTGACAGATGCAGTTCGAACTCTAAATCAAACACGGTTTGTGCTAGCTTCTTGAAACTTGACACAATACAGTAGTTCTACGTTCTATCTCTAAGGTTTGTTTCCTCTTGATGTAGCCTTAAGCACAGGCTGGCGAATAACTCATTCAATGAAAGGCGTTGTTAGGCTGCCAAAAAACTACAGTCTCCTGAAATCACAACATATATTTTTTTTTCCGACCTTCCTGATACTTTCAAATAATGAGCAGTACTCCAATCAAACTTGGATGTCCAGGTTTCGTTCTCCTACGTTGAAGCATCCGTTTGCAGTAACAGTTTGAATTTTTAGGTTTCACTGCGTTTTCTTCTATATTGACAGATGCAGTTAGAACTCTAAATCAAACACGGTTTGTGCTAGCTTCTTGAAACTTGACACAATACAGTAGTTCTACGTTCTATCTCTAAGGTTTGTTTCCTCTTGATGTAGCCTAATACAGGGACTCGCGAATAACACTTATATTGAAAGGGATTGCCAAACTTCCAAAAACTAGAGTCTCCTGAAATCTCAACATACATTTTTTTCATCCAATCTTCATGATACTTTCAAGTAATGATCAGTACACCAATCCCACTTGGATGCCCAAGTATCGTTCTCCTACGTTGAAGCATCCGTTTGCAGTAACAGTTTGAATTTTTAGGTTTCACTCTGTTTTCTCCTATATTGACAGATGCAGTTCGAACTCTAAATCAAACACGGTTTGTGCTAGCTTCTTGAAACTTGACACAATACAGTAGTTCTACGTTCTATCTCTAAGGTTTGTTTCCTCTTGATGTAGCCTTAAGCACAGGCTGGCGAATAACTCATTCAATGAAAGGCGTTGTTAGGCTGCCAAAAAACTACAGTCTCCTGAAATCACAACATATATTTTTTTTCCGACCTTCCTGATACTTTCAAATAATGAGCAGTATTCCAATCAAACTTGGATGTCCAAGTTTCGTTCTCCTACGTTGAAGCATCCGTTTGCAGTAACAGTTTGAATTTTTAGGTTTCACTGCATTTTCTTCTATATTGACAGATGCAGTTAGAACTCTAAATCAAACACGGTTTGTGCTAGCTTCTTGAAACGTGACACAATGCAGTAGTTCTACGTTCTATCTCTAAGGTTTGTTTCCTCTTGATGTAGCCTAATACAGGGACTCGCGAATAACACTTATATTGAAAGGGGTTGCCAAACTTCCAAAAACTAGAGTCTCTTGAAATCTCAACATACATATTTTCATCCAATCTTCATGATACGTTCAAGTAATGATCAATACACCAATCCCACTTGGATGCCCAAGTATCGTTCTCCTACGTTGAAGCATCCGTTTGCAGTAACAGTTTGAATTTTTAGGTTTCACTCTGTTTTCTCCTATATTGACAGATGCAGTTCGAACTCTAAATCAAACACGGTTTGTGCTAGCTTCTTGAAACTTGACACAATACAGTAGTTCTACGTTCTATCTCTAAGGTTTGTTTCCTCTTGATGTAGCCTTAAGCACAGGCTGGCGAATAACTCATTCAATGAAACGCGTTGTTAGGCTGCCAAAAAACTACAGTCTCCTGAAATCACAACATACATTTTTTCATCCAATCTTCATGATACTTTCAAGTAATGATCAGTACACCAATCCCACTTGGATGCCCAAGTTTCATTCTCCTACGTTGAAGCATCCGTTTGCAGTAACAGTTTGAATTTTTAGGTTTCACTCTGTTTTCTCCTATATTGACAGATGCAGTTCGAACTCTAAATCAAACACGGTTTGTGCTAGCTTCTTGAAACTTGACACAATACAGTAGTTCTACGTTCTATCTCTAAGGTTTGTTTCCTCTTGATGTAGCCTTAAGCACAGGCTGGCGAATAACTCATTCAATGAATGGCGTTGTTAGGCTGCCAAAAAACTACAGTCTCCTGAAATCACAACATACATTTTTTCATCCAATCTTCATGATACTTTCAAGTAATGATCAGTACACCAATCCCACTTGGATGCCCAAGTTTCGTTCTCCTACGTTGAAGCATCCGTTTGCAGTAACAGTTTGAATTTTTAGGTTTCACTCTGTTTTCTCCTATATTGACAGATGCAGTTTGAACTCTAAATCAAACACGGTTTGTGCTAGCTTCTTGAAACTTGACACAATACAGTAGTTCTACGTTCTATCTCTAAGGTTTGTTTCCTCTTGATGTAGCCTTAAGCACAGGCTGGCGAATAACTCATTCAATGAAAGGCGTTGTTAGGCTGCCAAAAAACTACAGTCTCCTGAAATCACAACATATATTTTTATTCCGACCTTCCTGATACTTTCAAATAATGAGCAGTACTCCAATCAAACTTGGATGTCCATGTTTCGTTCTCCTACGTTGAAGCATCCGTTTGCAGTAACAGTTTGAATTTTTAGGTTTCATTGCGTTTTCTTCTATATTGACAGATGCAGTTAGAACTCTAAATCAAACACGGTTTGTGCTAGCTTCTTGAAACGTGACACAATACAGTAGTTCTACGTTCTATCTCAAAGGTTTGTTTCCTCTTGATGTAGCCTAATACAGGGACTCGCGAATAACACTTATATTGAAAGGGATTGCCAAACTTCCAAAAACTAGAGTCTCCTGAAATCTCAACATACATTTTTTTCATCCAATCTTCATGATACTTTCAAGTAATGATCAGTACACCAATCCCACTTGGATGCCCAATTTTCGTTCTCCTACGTTGAAGCATCCGTTTGCAGTAACAGTTTGAATTTTTAGGTTTCACTCTGTTTTCTCCTATATTGACAGATGCAGTTCGAACTCTAAATCAAACACGGTTTGTGCTAGCTTCTTGAAACTTGACACAATACAGTAGTTCTACGTTCTATCTCTAAGGTTTGTTTCCTCTTGATGTAGCCTAATACAGGGACTCGCGAATAACACTTATATTGAAAGGGGTTGCCAAACTTCCAAAAACTAGAGTCTCTTGAAATCTCAACATACATATTTTCATCCAATCTTCATGATACTTTCAAGTAATGATCAATACACCAATCCCACTTGGATGCCCAAGTATCGTTCTCCTACGTTGAAGCATCCGTTTGCAGTAACAGTTTGAATTTTTAGGTTTCACTCTGTTTTCTCCTATATTGACAGATGCAGTTCGAACTCTAAATCAAACACGGTTTGTGCTAGCTTCTTGAAACTTGACACAATACAGTAGTTCTACGTTCTATCTCTAAGGTTTGTTTCCTCTTGATGTAGCCTTAAGCACAGGCTGGCGAATAACTCATTCAATGAAACGCGTTGTTAGGCTGCCAAAAAACTACAGTCTCCTGAAATCACAACATACATTTTTTCATCCAATCTTCATGATACTTTCAAGTAATGATCAGTACACCAATCCCACTTGGATGCCCAAGTTTCATTCTCCTACGTTGAAGCATCCGTTTGCAGTAACAGTTTGAATTTTTAGGTTTCACTCTGTTTTCTCCTATATTGACAGATGCAGTTCGAACTCTAAATCAAACACGGTTTGTGCTAGCTTCTTGAAACTTGACACAATACAGTAGTTCTACGTTCTATCTCTAAGGTTTGTTTCCTCTTGATGTAGCCTTAAGCACAGGCTGGCGAATAACTCATTCAATGAATGGCGTTGTTAGGCTGCCAAAAAACTACAGTCTCCTGAAATCACAACATACATTTTTTCATCCAATCT
Organism: Callospermophilus lateralis; assembly: GCF_048772815.1. Classification (NCBI taxonomy): domain Eukaryota; kingdom Metazoa; phylum Chordata; class Mammalia; order Rodentia; family Sciuridae; genus Callospermophilus; species Callospermophilus lateralis. The sequence goes on along the minus strand of NW_027515053.1, from coordinate 39,694 downwards.
TCATGATACTTTCAAGTAATGATCAGTACACCAATCCCACTTGGATGCCCAAGTTTCGTTCTCCTACGTTGAAGCATCCGTTTGCAGTAACAGTTTGAATTTTTAGGTTTCACTCTGTTTTCTCCTATATTGACAGATGCAGTTCGAACTCTAAATCAAACACGGTTTGTGCTAGCTTCTTGAAACTTGACACAATACAGTAGTTCTACGTTCTATCTCTAAGGTTTGTTTCCTCTTGATGTAGCCTTAAGCACAGGCTGGCGAATAACTCATTCAATGAAAGGCGTTGTTAGGCTGCCAAAAAACTAAAGTCTCCTGAAATCACAACATATATTTTTTTTCCGACCTTCCTGATACTTTCAAATAATGAGCAGTACTCCAATCAAACTTGGATGTCCATGTTTCGTTCTCCTACGTTGAAGCATCCGTTTGCAGTAACAGTTTGAATTTTTAGGTTTCATTGCGTTTTCTTCTATATTGACAGATGCAGTTAGAACTCTAAATCAAACACGGTTTGTGCTAGCTTCTTGAAACGTGACACAATACAGTAGTTCTACGTTCTATCTCAAAGGTTTGTTTCCTCTTGATGTAGCCTAATACAGGGACTCGCGAATAACACTTATATTGAAAGGGATTGCCAAACTTCCAAAAACTAGAGTCTCCTGAAATCTCAACATACATTTTTTTCATCCAATCTTCATGATACTTTCAAGTAATGATCAGTACACCAATCCCACTTGGATGCCCAAGTATCGTTCTCCTACGTTGAAGCATCCGTTTGCAGTAACAGTTTGAATTTTTAGGTTTCACTCTGTTTTCTCCTATATTGACAGATGCAGTTCGAACTCTAAATCAAACACGGTTTGTGCTAGCTTCTTGAAACTTGACACAATACAGTAGTTCTACGTTCTATCTCTAAGGTTTGTTTCCTCTTGATGTAGCCTTAAGCACAGGCTGGCGAATAACTCATTCAATGAAAGGCGTTGTTAGGCTGCCAAAAAACTACAGTCTCCTGAAATCACAACATACATTTTTTCATCCAATCTTCATGATACTTTCAAGTAATGATCAGTACACCAATCCCACTTGGATGCCCAAGTTTCGTTCTCCTACGTTGAAGCATCCGTTTGCAGTAACAGTTTGAATTTTTAGGTTTCACTCTGTTTTCTCCTATATTGACAGATGCAGTTCGAACTCTAAATCAAACACGGTTTGTGCTAGCTTCTTGAAACTTGACACAATACAGTAGTTCTACGTTCTATCTCTAAGGTTTGTTTCCTCTTGATGTAGCCTTAAGCACAGGCTGGCGAATAACTCATTCAATGAAAGGCGTTGTTAGGCTGCCAAAAAACTACAGTCTCCTGAAATCACAACATATATTTTTTTTCCGACCTTCCTGATACTTTCAAATAATGAGCAGTACTCCAATCAAACTTGGATGTCCAAGTTTCGTTCTCCTACGTTGAAGCATCCGTTTGCAGTAACAGTTTGAATTTTTAGGTTTCACTGCGTTTTCTTCTATATTGACAGATGCAGTTAGAACTCTAAATCAAACACGGTTTGTGCTAGCTTCTTGAAACGTGACACAATACAGTAGTTCTACGTTCTATCTCTAAGGTTTGTTTCCTCTTGATGTAGCCTAATACAGGGACTCGCGAATAACACTTATATTGAAAGGGATTGCCAAACTTCCAAAAACTAGAGTCTCCTGAAATCTCAACATACATTTTTTTCATCCAATCTTCATGATACTTTCAAGTAATGATCAGTACACCAATCCCACTTGGATGCCCAAGTTTCGTTCTCCTACGTTGAAGCATCCGTTTGGAGTAACAGTTTGAATTTTTAGATTTCACTCTGTTTTCTCCTATATTGACAGATGCAGTTCGAACTCTAAATCAAACACGATTTGTGCTAGCTTCTTGAAACTTGACACAATACAGTAGTTCTACGTTCTATCTCTAAGGTTTGTTTCCTCTTGATGTAGCCTTAAGCACAGGCTGGCGAATAACTCATTCAATGAAAGGCGTTGTTAGGCTGCCAAAAAACTACAGTCTCCTGAAATCACAACATATATTTTTTTTTCCGACCTTCCTGATACTTTCAAATAATGAGCAGTACTCCAATCAAACTTGGATGTCCAAGTTTCGTTCTCCTACGTTGAAGCATCCGTTTGCAGTAACAGTTTGAATTTTTAGGTTTCACTGCGTTTTCTTCTATATTGACAGATGCAGTTAGAACTCTAAATCAAACACGGTTTGTGCTAGCTTCTTGAAACGTGACACAATACAGTAGTTCTACGTTCTATCTCTAAGGTTTGTTTCCTCTTGATGTAGCCTAATACAGGGACTCGCGAATAACACTTATATTGAAAGGGATTGCCAAACTTCCAAAAACTAGAGTCTCCTGAAATCTCAACATACATTTTTTTCATCCAATCTTCATGATACTTTCAAGTAATGATCAGTACACCAATCCCACTTGGATGCCCAAGTATCGTTCTCCTACGTTGAAGCATCCGTTTGCAGTAACAGTTTGAATTTTTAGGTTTCACTCTGTTTTCTCCTATATTGACAGATGCAGTTCGAACTCTAAATCAAACACGGTTTGTGCTAGCTTCTTGAAACTTGACACAATACAGTAGTTCTACGTTCTATCTCTAAGGTTTGTTTCCTCTTGATGTAGCCTTAAGCACAGGCTGGCGAATAACTCATTCAATGAAAGGCGTTGTTAGGCTGCCAAAAAACTACAGTCTCCTGAAATCACAACATATATTTTTTTTCCGACCTTCCTGATACTTTCAAATAATGAGCAGTACTCCAATCAAACTTGGATGTCCAAGTTTCGTTCTCCTACGTTGAAGCATCCGTTTGCAGTAACAGTTTGAATTTTTAGGTTTCACTGCGTTTTCTTCTATATTGACAGATGCAGTTAGAACTCTAAATCAAACACGGTTTGTGCTAGCTTCTTGAAACGTGACACAATACAGTAGTTCTACGTTCTATCTCTAAGGTTTGTTTCCTCTTGATGTAGCCTAATACAGGGACTCGCGAATAACACTTATATTGAAAGGGATTGCCAAACTTCCAAAAACTAGAGTCTCCTGAAATCTCAACATACATTTTTTTCATCCAATCTTCATGATACTTTCAAGTAATGATCAGTACACCAATCCCACTTGGATGCCCAAGTATCGTTCTCCTACGTTGAAGCATCCGTTTGCAGTAACAGTTTGAATTTTTAGGTTTCACTCTGTTTTCTCCTATATTGACAGATGCAGTTCCAACTCTAAATCAAACACGGTTTGTGCTAGCTTCTTGAAACTTGACACAATACAGTAGTTCTACGTTCTATCTCTAAGGTTTGTTTCCTCTTGATGTAGCCTTAAGCACAGGCTGGCGAATAACTCATTCAATGAAAGGCGTTGTTAGGCTGCCAAAAAACTACAGTCTCCTGAAATCACAACATATATTTTTTTTCCGACCTTCCTGATACTTTCAAATAATGAGCAGTACTCCAATCAAACTTGGATGTCCAAGTTTCGTTCTCCTACGTTGAAGCATCCGTTTGCAGTAACAGTTTGAATTTTTAGGTTTCACTGCGTTTTCTTCTATATTGACAGATGCAGTTAGAACTCTAAATCAAACACGGTTTGTGCTAGCTTCTTGAAACGTGACACAATACAGTAGTTCTACGTTCTATCTCTAAGGTTTGTTTCCTCTTGATGTAGCCTAATACAGGGACTCGCGAATAACACTTATATTGAAAGGGGTTGCCAAACTTCCAAAAACTAGAGTCTCCTGAAATCTCAACATCATATTTTCATCCAATCTTCATGATACTTTCAAGTAATGATCAGTACACCAATCCCACTTGGATGCCCAAGTATCGTTCTCCTACGTTGAAGCATCCGTTTGCAGTAACAGTTTGAATTTTTAGGTTTCACTCTGTTTTCTCCTATATTGACAGATGCAGTTCGAACTCTAAATCAAACACGGTTTGTGCTAGCTTCTTGAAACTTGACACAATACAGTAGTTCTACTTTCTATCTCTAAGGTTTGTTTCCTCTTGATGTAGCCTTAAGCACAGGCTGGCGAATAACTCATTCAATGAAAGGCGTTGTTAGGCTGCCAAAAAACTACAGTCTCCTGAAATCACAACATACATTTTTTCATCCAATCTTCATGATACTTTCAAGTAATGATCAGTACACCAATCCCACTTGGATGCCCAAGTTTCGTTCTCCTACGTTGAAGCATCCGTTTGCAGTAACAGTTTGAATTTTTAGGTTTCACTCTGTTTTCTCCTATATTGACAGATGCAGTTCGAACTCTAAATCAAACACGGTTTGTGCTAGCTTCTTGAAACTTGACACAATACAGTAGTTCTACGTTCTATCTCTAAGGTTTGTTTCCTCTTGATGTAGCCTTAAGCACAGGCTGGCGAATAACTCATTCAATGAAAGGCGTTGTTAGGCTGCCAAAAAACTACAGTCTCCTGAAATCACAACATACATTTTTTCATCCAATCTTCATGATACTTTCAAGTAATGATCAGTACACCAATCCCACTTGGATGCCCAAGTTTCGTTCTCCTACGTTGAAGCATCCGTTTGCAGTAACAGTTTGAATTTTTAGGTTTCACTCTGTTTTCTCCTATATTGACAGATGCAGTTCGAACTCTAAATCAAACACGGTTTGTGCTAGCTTCTTGAAACTTGACACAATACAGTAGTTCTACGTTCTATCTCTAAGGTTTGTTTCCTCTTGATGTAGCCTTAAGCACAGGCTGGCGAATAACTCATTCAATGAAAGGCGTTGTTAGGCTGCCAAAAAACTACAGTCTCCTGAAATCACAACATATATTTTTTTTCCGACCTTCCTGATACTTTCAAATAATGAGCAGTACTCCAATCAAACTTGGATGTCCAAGTTTCGTTCTACTACGTTGAAGCATCCGTTTGCAGTAACAGTTTGAATTTTTAGGTTTCACTGCATTTTCTTCTATATTGACAGATGCATTAGAACTCTAAATCAAACACGGTTTGTGCTAGCTTCTTGAAACGTGACACAATACAGTAGTTCTACGTTCTATCTCTAAGGTTTGTTTCCTCTTGATGTAGCCTAATACAGGGACTCGCGAATAACACTTATATTGAAAGGGATTGCCAAACTTCAAAAACTAGAGTCTCCTGAAATCTCAACATACATTTTTTTCATCCAATCTTCATGATACTTTCAAGTAATGATCAGTACACCAATCCCACTTGGATGCCCAAGTATCGTTCTCCTACGTGAAGCATCCGTTTGCAGTAACAGTTTGAATTTTTAGGTTTCACTCTGTTTTCTCCTATATTGACAGATGCAGTTCGAACTCTAAATCAAACACGGTTTGTGCTAGCTTCTTGAAACTTGACACAATACAATAGTTCTACGTTCTATCTCTAAGGTTTGTTTCCTCTTGATGTAGCCTAAGCACAGGTTGGCGAATAACTCATTCAATGAAAGGCGTTGTTAGGCTGCCAAAAAACAACAGTCTCCTGAAATCACAACATATATTTTTTTTCCGACCTTCCTGATACTTTCAAATAATGAGCAGTACTCCAATCCCACTTGGATGCCCAAGTATCGTTCTCCTACGTTGAAGCATCCGTTTGCAGTAACAGTTTGAATTTTTAGGTTTCACTGCGTTTTCTTCTATATTGACAGATGCAGTTAGAACTCTAAATCAAACACGGTTTGTGCTAGCTTCTTGAAACGTGACACAATACAGTAGTTCTACGTTCTATCTCTAAGGTTTGTTTCCTCTTGATGTAGCCTAATACAGGGACTCGCGAATAACACTTATATTGAAAGGGGTTGCCAAACTTCCAAAAACTAGAGTCTCCTGAAATCTCAACATCATATTTTCATCCAATCTTCATGATACTTTCAAGTAATGATCAGTACACCAATCCCACTTGGATGCCCAAGTATCGTTCTCCTACATTGAAGCATCCGTTTGCAGTAACAGTTTGAATTTTTAGGTTTCACTCTCTTTTCTCCTATATTGACAGATGCAGTTCGAACTCTAAATCAAACACGGTTTGTGCTAGCTTCTTGAAACTTGACACAATACAGTAGTTCTACGTTCTATCTCTAAGGTTTGTTTCCTCTTGATGTAGCCTTAAGCACAGGCTGGCGAATAACTCATTCAATGAAAGGCGTTGTTAGGCTGCCAAAAAACTACAGTCTCCTGAAATCACAACATACATTTTTTCATCCAATCTTCATGATACTTTCAAGTAATGATCAGTACACCAATCCCACTTGGATGCCCAAGTTTCGTTTCTCCTACGTTGAAGCATCCGTTTGCAGTAACAGTTTGAATTTTTAGGTTTCACTCTGTTTTCTCCTATATTGACAGATGCAGTTCGAAACTCTAAATCAAACACGGTTTGTGCTAGCTTCTTGAAACTTGACACAATACAGTAGTTCTACGTTCTATCTCTAAGGTTTGTTTCCTCTTGATGTAGCCTTAAGCACAGGCTGGCGAATAACTCATTCAATGAAAGGCGTTGTTAGGCTGCCAAAAAACTACAGTCTCCTGAAATCACAACATACATTTTTTCCATCCAATCTTCATGATACTTTCAAGTAATGATCAGTACACCAATCCCACTTTGGATGCCCAAGTTCGTTCTCCTACGTTGAAGCATCCGTTTGCAGTAACAGTTTGAATTTTTAGGTTTCACTCTGTTTTCTCCTATATTGACAGATGCAGTTCGAACTCTAAATCAAACACGGTTTGTGCTAGCTTCTTGAAACTTGACACAATACAGTAGTTCTACGTTCTATCTCTAAGGTTTGTTTCCTCTTGATGTAGCCTTAAGCACAGGCTGGCGAATAACTCATTCAATGAAAGGCGTTGTTAGGCTGCCAAAAAACTACAGTCTCCTGAAATCACAACATATATTTTTATTCCGACCTTCCTGATACTTTCAAATAATGAGCAGTACTCCAATCAAACTTGGATGTCCATGTTTCGTTCTCCTACGTTGAAGCATCCGTTTGCAGTAACAGTTTGAATTTTTAGGTTTCATTGCGTTTTCTTCTATATTGACAGATGCAGTTAGAACTCTAAATCAAACACGGTTTGTGCTAGCTTCTTGAAACGTGACACAATACAGTAGTTCTACGTTCTATCTCAAAGGTTTGTTTCCTCTTGATGTAGCCTAATACAGGGACTCGCGAATAACACTTATATTGAAAGGGATTGCCAAACTTCCAAAAACTAGAGTCTCCTGAAATCTCAACATACATTTTTTTCATCCAATCTTCATGATACTTTCAAGTAATGATCAGTACACCAATCCCACTTGGATGCCCAATTTTTCGTTCTCCTACGTTGAAGCATCCGTTTGCAGTAACAGTTTGAATTTTTAGGTTTCACTCTGTTTTCTCCTATATTGACAGATGCAGTTCGAACTCTAAATCAACACGGTTTGTGCTAGCTTCTTGAAACTTGACACAATACAGTAGTTCTACGTTCTATCTCTAAGGTTTGTTTTCCTCTTGATGTAGCCTAATACAGGGACTCGCGAATAACACTTATATTGAAAGGGGTTGCCAAACTTCCAAAAACTAGAGTCTCTTGAAATCTCAACATACATATTTTCATCCATCTTCATGATACTTTCAAGTAATGATCAATACACCAATCCCACTTGGATGCCCAAGTATCGTTCTCCTACGTTGAAGCATCCGTTTGCAGTAACAGTTTGAATTTTTAGGTTTCACTCTGTTTTCTCCTATATTGACAGATGCAGTTCGAACTCTAAATCAAACACGGTTTGTGCTAGCTTCTTGAAACTTGACACAATACAGTAGTTCTACGTTCTATCTCTAAGGTTTGTTTCCTCTTGATGTAGCCTTAAGCACAGGCTGGCGAATAACTCATTCAATGAAACGCGTTGTTAGGCTGCCAAAAAACTACAGTCTCCTGAAATCACAACATACATTTTTTCATCCAATCTTCATGATACTTTCAAGTAATGATCAGTACACAATCCCACTTGGATGCCCAAGTTTCATTCTCCTACGTTGAAGCATCCGTTTGCAGTAACAGTTTGAATTTTTAGGTTTCACTCTGTTTTCTCCTATATTGACAGATGCAGTTCGAACTCTAAATCAAACACGGTTTGTGCTAGCTTCTTGAAACTTGACACAATACAGTAGTTCTACGTTCTATCTCTAAGGTTTGTTTCCTCTTGATGTAGCCTTAAGCACAGGCTGGCGAATAACTCATTCAATGAATGGCGTTGTTAGGCTGCCAAAAAACTACAGTCTCCTGAAATCACAACATACATTTTTTCATCCAATCTTCATGATACTTTCAAGTAATGATCAGTACACCAATCCCACTTGGATGCCCAAGTTTCGTTCTCCTACGTTGAAGCATCCGTTTGCAGTAACAGTTTGAATTTTTAGGTTTCACTCTGTTTTCTCCTATATTGACAGATGCAGTTCGAACTCTAAATCAAACACGGTTTGTGCTAGCTTCTTGAAACTTGACACAATACAGTAGTTCTACGTTCTATCTCTAAGGTTTGTTTCCTCTTGATGTAGCCTTAAGCACAGGCTGGCGAATAACTCATTCAATGAAAGGCGTTGTTAGGCTGCCAAAAAACTAAAGTCTCCTGAAATCACAACATATATTTTTTTTCCGACCTTCCTGATACTTTCAAATAATGAGCAGTACTCCAATCAAAACTTGGATGTCCATGTTTCGTTCTCCTACGTTGAAGCATCCGTTTGCAGTAACAGTTTGAATTTTTAGGTTTCATTGCGTTTTCTTCTATATTGACAGATGCAGTTAGAACTCTAAATCAAACACGGTTTGTGCTAGCTTCTTGAAACGTGACACAATACAGTAGTTCTACGTTCTATCTCAAAGGTTTGTTTCCTCTTGATGTAGCCTAATACAGGGACTCGCGAATAACACTTATATTGAAAGGGATTGCCAAACTTCCAAAAACTAGAGTCTCCTGAAATCTCAACATACATTTTTTTCATCCAATCTTCATGATACTTTCAAGTAATGATCAGTACACCAATCCCACTTGGATGCCCAAGTATCGTTCTCCTACGTTGAAGCATCCGTTTGCAGTAACAGTTTGAATTTTTAGGTTTCACTCTGTTTTCTCCTATATTGACAGATGCAGTTCGAACTCTAAATCAAACACGGTTTGTGCTAGCTTCTTGAAACTTGACACAATACAGTAGTTCTACGTTCTATCTCTAAGGTTTGTTTCCTCTTGATGTAGCCTTAAGCACAGGCTGGCGAATAACTCATTCAATGAAAGGCGTTGTTAGGCTGCCAAAAAACTACAGTCTCCTGAAATCACAACATACATTTTTTCATCCAATCTTCATGATACTTTCAAGTAATGATCAGTACACCAATCCCACTTGGATGCCCAAGTTTCGTTCTCCTACGTTGAAGCATCCGTTTGCAGTAACAGTTTGAATTTTTAGGTTTCACTCTGTTTTCTCCTATATTGACAGATGCAGTTCGAACTCTAAATCAAACACGGTTTGTGCTAGCTTCTTGAAACTTGACACAATACAGTAGTTCTACGTTCTATCTCTAAGGTTTGTTTCCTCTTGATGTAGCCTTAAGCACAGGCTGGCGAATAACTCATTCAATGAAAGGCGTTGTTAGGCTGCCAAAAAACTACAGTCTCCTGAAATCACAACATATATTTTTTTCCGACCTTCCTGATACTTTCAAATAATGAGCAGTACTCCAATCAAACTTGGATGTCCAAGTTTCGTTCTCCTACGTTGAAGCATCCGTTTGCAGTAACAGTTTGAATTTTTAGGTTTCACTGCGTTTTCTTCTATATTGACAGATGCAGTTAGAACTCTAAATCAAACACGGTTTGTGCTAGCTTCTTGAAACGTGACACAATACAGTAGTTCTACGTTCTATCTCTAAGGTTTGTTTCCTCTTGATGTAGCCTAATACAGGGACTCGCGAATAACACTTATATTGAAAGGATTGCCAAACTTCCAAAAACTAGAGTCTCCTGAAATCTCAACATACATTTTTTTCATCCAATCTTCATGATACTTTCAAGTAATGATCAGTACACCAATCCCACTTGGATGCCCAAGTTTCGTTCTCCACGTTGAAGCATCCGTTTGGAGTAACAGTTTGAATTTTTAGATTTCACTCTGTTTTCTCCTATATTGACAGATGCAGTTCGAACTCTAAATCAAACACGATTTGTGCTAGCTTCTTGAAACTTGACACAATACAGTAGTTCTACGTTCTATCTCTAAGGTTTGTTTCCTCTTGATGTAGCCTTAAGCACAGGCTGGCGAATAACTCATTCAATGAATGGCGTTGATAGGCTGCCAAAAAACTACAGTCTCCTGAAATCACAACATATATTTTTTTTCCGACCTTCCTGATACTTTCAAATAATGAGCAGTACTCCAATCAAACTTGGATGTCCAAGTTTCGTTCTCCTACGTTGAAGCATCCGTTTGCAGTAACAGTTTGAATTTTTAGGTTTCACTGCGTTTTCTTCTATATTGACAGATGCAGATAGAACTCTAAATCAAACACGGTTTGTGCTAGCTTCTTGAAACGTGACACAATACAGTAGTTCTACGTTCTATCTCTAAGGTTTGTTTCCTCTTGATGTAGCCTAATACAGGGACTCGCGAATAACACTTATATTGAAAGGGATTGCCAAACTTCCAAAAACTAGAGTCTCCTGAAATCTCAACATACATTTTTTTCATCCAATCTTCATGATACTTTCAAGTAATGATCAGTACACCAATCCCACTTGGATGCCCAAGTATCGTTCTCCTACGTTGAAGCATCCATTTGCAGTAACAGTTTGAATTTTTAGGTTTCACTCTGTTTTCTCCTATATTGACAGATGCAGTTCCAACTCTAAATCAAACACGGTTTGTGCTAGCTTCTTGAAACTTGACACAATACAGTAGTTCTACGTTCTATCTCTAAGGTTTGTTTCCTCTTGATGTAGCCTTAAGCACAGGCTGGCGAATAACTCATTCAATGAAAGGCGTTGTTAGGCTGCCAAAAAACTACAGTCTCCTGAAATCACAACATATATTTTTTTTCCGACCTTCCTGATACTTTCAAATAATGAGCAGTACTCCAATCAAACTTGGATGTCCAAGTTTCGTTCTCCTACGTTGAAGCATCCGTTTGCAGTAACAGTTTGAATTTTTAGGTTTCACTGCGTTTTCTTCTATATTGACAGATGCAGTTAGAACTCTAAATCAAACACGGTTTGTGCTAGCTTCTTGAAACGTGACACAATACAGTAGTTCTACGTTCTATCTCTAAGGTTTGTTTCCTCTTGATGTAGCCTAATACAGGGACTCGCGAATAACACTTATATTGAAAGGGATTGCCAAACTTCCAAAAACTAGAGTCTCCTGAAATCTCAACATACATTTTTTTCATCCAATCTTCATGATACTTTCAAGTAATGATCAGTACACCAATCCCACTTGGATGCCCAAGTATCGTTCTCCTACGTTGAAGCATCCGTTTGCAGTAACAGTTTGAATTTTTAGGTTTCACTCTGTTTTCTCCTATATTGACAGATGCAGTTCCAACTCTAAATCAAACACGGTTTGTGCTAGCTTCTTGAAACTTGACACAATACAGTAGTTCTACGTTCTATCTCTAAGGTTTGTTTCCTCTTGATGTAGCCTTAAGCACAGGCTGGCGAATAACTCATTCAATGAAAGGCGTTGTTAGGCTGCCAAAAAACTACAGTCTCCTGAAATCACAACATATATTTTTTTTCTGACCTTCCTGATACTTTCAAATAATGAGCAGTACTCCAATCAAACTTGGATGTCCAAGTTTCGTTCTCCTACGTTGAAGCATCCGTTTGCAGTAACAGTTTGAATTTTTAGGTTTCACTGCGTTTTCTTCTATATTGACAGATGCAGTTAGAACTCTAAATCAAACACGGTTTGTGCTAGCTTCTTGAAACGTGACACAATACAGTAGTTCTACGTTCTATCTCTAAGGTTTGTTTCCTCTTGATGTAGCCTAATACAGGGACTCGCGAATAACACTTATATTGAAAGGGGTTGCCAAACTTCCAAAAACTAGAGTCTCCTGAAATCTCAACATCATATTTTCATCCAATCTTCATGATACTTTCAAGTAATGATCAGTACACCAATCCCACTTGGATGCCCAAGTATCGTTCTCCTACGTTGAAGCATCCGTTTGCAGTAACAGTTTGAATTTTTAGGTTTCACTCTGTTTTCTCCTATATTGACAGATGCAGTTCGAACTCTAAATCAAACACGGTTTGTGCTAGCTTCTTGAAACTTGACACAATACAGTAGTTCTACTTTCTATCTCTAAGGTTTGTTTCCTCTTGATGTAGCCTTAAGCACAGGCTGGCGAATAACTCATTCAATGAAAGGCGTTGTTAGGCTGCCAAAAAACTACAGTCTCCTGAAATCACAACATACATTTTTTCATCCAATCTTCATGATACTTTCAAGTAATGATCAGTACACCAATCCCACTTGGATGCCCAAGTTTCGTTCTCCTACGTTGAAGCATCCGTTTGCAGTAACAGTTTGAATTTTTAGGTTTCACTCTGTTTTCTCCTATATTGACAGATGCAGTTCGAACTCTAAATCAAACACGGTTTGTGCTAGCTTCTTGAAACTTGACACAATACAGTAGTTCTACGTTCTATCTCTAAGGTTTGTTTCCTCTTGATGTAGCCTTAAGCACAGGCTGGCGAATAACTCATTCAATGAAAGGCGTTGTTAGGCTGCCAAAAAACTACAGTCTCCTGAAATCACAACATACATTTTTTCATCCAATCTTCATGATACTTTCAAGTAATGATCAGTACACCAATCCCACTTGGATGCCCAAGTTTCGTTCTCCTACGTTGAAGCATCCGTTTGCAGTAACAGTTTGAATTTTTAGGTTTCACTCTGTTTTCTCCTATATTGACAGATGCAGTTCGAACTCTAAATCAAACACGGTTTGTGCTAGCTTCTTGAAACTTGACACAATACAGTAGTTCTACGTTCTATCTCTAAGGTTTGTTTCCTCTTGATGTAGCCTTAAGCACAGGCTGGCGAATAACTCATTCAATGAAAGGCGTTGTTAGGCTGCCAAAAAACTACAGTCTCCTGAAATCACAACATATATTTTTTTTCCGACCTTCCTGATACTTTCAAATAATGAGCAGTACTCCAATCAAACTTGGATGTCCAAGTTTCGTTCTACTACGTTGAAGCATCCGTTTGCAGTAACAGTTTGAATTTTTAGGTTTCACTGCATTTTCTTCTATATTGACAGATGCAGTTAGAACTCTAAATCAAACACGGTTTGTGCTAGCTTCTTGAAACGTGACACAATACAGTAGTTCTACGTTCTATCTCTAAGGTTTGTTTCCTCTTGATGTAGCCTAATACAGGGACTCGCGAATAACACTTATATTGAAAGGGATTGCCAAACTTCCAAAAACTAGAGTCTCCTGAAATCTCAACATACATTTTTTTCATCCAATCTTCATGATACTTTCAAGTAATGATCAGTACACCAATCCCACTTGGATGCCCAAGTATCGTTCTCCTACGTGAAGCATCCGTTTGCAGTAACAGTTTGAATTTTTAGGTTTCACTCTGTTTTCTCCTATATTGACAGATGCAGTTCGAACTCTAAATCAAACACGGTTTGTGCTAGCTTCTTGAAACTTGACACAATACAGTAGTTCTACGTTCTATCTCTAAGGTTTGTTTCCTCTTGATGTAGCCTAAGCACAGGTTGGCGAATAACTCATTCAATGAAAGGCGTTGTTAGGCTGCCAAAAACAACAGTCTCCTGAAATCACAACATATATTTTTTTTCCGACCTTCCTGATACTTTCAAATAATGAGCAGTACTCCAATCCCACTTGGATGCCCAAGTATCGTTCTCCTACGTTGAAGCATCCGTTTGCAGTAACAGTTTGAATTTTTAGGTTTCACTGCGTTTTCTTCTATATTGACAGATGCAGTTAGAACTCTAAATCAAACACGGTTTGTGCTAGCTTCTTGAAACGTGACACAATACAGTAGTTCTACGTTCTATCTCTAAGGTTTGTTTCCTCTTGATGTAGCCTAATACAGGGACTCGCGAATAACACTTATATTGAAAGGGGTTGCCAAACTTCCAAAAACTAGAGTCTCCTGAAATCTCAACATCATATTTTCATCCAATCTTCATGATACTTTCAAGTAATGATCAGTACACCAATCCCACTTGGATGCCCAAGTATCGTTCTCCTACATTGAAGCATCCGTTTGCAGTAACAGTTTGAATTTTTAGGTTTCACTCTGTTTTCTCCTATATTGACAGATGCAGTTCGAACTCTAAATCAAACACGGTTTGTGCTAGCTTCTTGAAACTTGACACAATACAGTAGTTCTACGTTCTATCTCTAAGGTTTGTTTCCTCTTGATGTAGCCTTAAGCACAGGCTGGCGAATAACTCATTCAATGAAAGGCGTTGTTAGGCTGCCAAAAAACTACAGTCTCCTGAAATCACAACATACATTTTTTCATCCAATCTTCATGATACTTTCAAGTAATGATCAGTACACCAATCCCACTTGGATGCCCAAGTTTCGTTCTCCTACGTTGAAGCATCCGTTTGCAGTAACAGTTTGAATTTTTAGGTTTCACTCTGTTTTCTCCTATATTGACAGATGCAGTTCGAACTCTAAATCAAACACGGTTTGTGCTAGCTTCTTGAAACTTGACACAATACAGTAGTTCTACGTTCTATCTCTAAGGTTTGTTTCCTCTTGATGTAGCCTTAAGCACAGGCTGGCGAATAACTCATTCAATGAAAGGCGTTGTTAGGCTGCCAAAAAACTACAGTCTCCTGAAATCACAACATACATTTTTTCATCCAATCTTCATGATACTTTCAAGTAATGATCAGTACACCAATCCCACTTGGATGCCCAAGTTTCGTTCTCCTACGTTGAAGCATCCGTTTGCAGTAACAGTTTGAATTTTTAGGTTTCACTCTGTTTTCTCCTATATTGACAGATGCAGTTCGAACTCTAAATCAAACACGGTTTGTGCTAGCTTCTTGAAACTTGACACAATACAGTAGTTCTACGTTCTATCTCTAAGGATTGTTTCCTCTTGATGTAGCCTTAAGCACAGGCTGGCGAATAACTCATTCAATGAATGGCGTTGTTAGGCTGCCAAAAAACTACAGTCTCCTGAAATCACAACATATATTTTTTTTCCGACCTTCCTGATACTTTCAAATAATGAGCAGTACTCCAATCAAACTTGGATGTCCAAGTTTCGTTCTCCTACGTTGAAGCATCCGTTTGCAGTAACAGTTTGAATTTTTAGGTTTCACTGCGTTTTCTTCTATATTGACAGATGCAGATAGAACTCTAAATCAAACACGGTTTGTGCTAGCTTCTTGAAACGTGACACAATACAGTAGTTCTACGTTCTATCTCTAAGGTTTGTTTCCTCTTGATGTAGCCTAATACAGGGACTCGCGAATAACACTTATATTGAAAGGGATTGCCAAACTTCCAAAAACTAGAGTCTCCTGAAATCTCAACATACATTTTTTTCATCCAATCTTCATGATACTTTCAAGTAATGATCAGTACACCAATCCCACTTGGATGCCCAAGTATCGTTCTCCTACGTTGAAGCATCCATTTGCAGTAACAGTTTGAATTTTTAGGTTTCACTCTGTTTTCTCCTATATTGACAGATGCAGTTCCAACTCTAAATCAAACACGGTTTGTGCTAGCTTCTTGAAACTTGACACAATACAGTAGTTCTACGTTCTATCTCTAAGGTTTGTTTCCTCTTGATGTAGCCTTAAGCACAGGCTGGCGAATAACTCATTCAATGAAAGGCGTTGTTAGGCTGCCAAAAAACTACAGTCTCCTGAAATCACAACATATATTTTTTTTCCGACCTTCCTGATACTTTCAAATAATGAGCAGTACTCCAATCAAACTTGGATGTCCAAGTTTCGTTCTCCTACGTTGAAGCATCCGTTTGCAGTAACAGTTTGAATTTTTAGGTTTCACTGCGTTTTCTTCTATATTGACAGATGCAGTTAGAACTCTAAATCAAACACGGTTTGTGCTAGCTTCTTGAAACGTGACACAATACAGTAGTTCTACGTTCTATCTCTAAGGTTTGTTTCCTCTTGATGTAGCCTAATACAGGGACTCGCGAATAACACTTATATTGAAAGGGGTTGCCAAACTTCCAAAAACTAGAGTCTCCTGAAATCTCAACATCATATTTTCATCCAATCTTCATGATACTTTCAAGTAATGATCAGTACACCAATCCCACTTGGATGCCCAAGTATCGTTCTCCTACGTTGAAGCATCCGTTTGCAGTAACAGTTTGAATTTTTAGGTTTCACTCTGTTTTCTCCTATATTGACAGATGCAGTTCGAACTCTAAATCAAACACGGTTTGTGCTAGCTTCTTGAAACTTGACACAATACAGTAGTTCTACGTTCTATCTCTAAGGTTTGTTTCCTCTTGATGTAGCCTTAAGCACAGGCTGGCGAATAACTCATTCAATGAAAGGCGTTGTTAGGCTGCCAAAAAACTACAGTCTCCTGAAATCACAACATACATTTTTTCATCCAATCTTCATGATACTTTCAAGTAATGATCAGTACACCAATCCCACTTGGATGCCCAAGTTTCGTTCTCCTACGTTGAAGCATCCGTTTGCAGTAACAGTTTGAATTTTTAGGTTTCACTCTGTTTTCTCCTATATTGACAGATGCAGTTCGAACTCTAAATCAAACACGGTTTGTGCTAGCTTCTTGAAACTTGACACAATACAGTAGTTCTACGTTCTATCTCTAAGGTTTGTTTCCTCTTGATGTAGCCTTAAGCACAGGCTGGCGAATAACTCATTCAATGAAAGGCGTTGTTAGGCTGCCAAAAAACTACAGTCTCCTGAAATCACAACATACATTTTTTCATCCAATCTTCATGATACTTTCAAGTAATGATCAGTACACCAATCCCACTTGGATGCCCAAGTTTCGTTCTCCTACGTTGAAGCATCCGTTTGCAGTAACAGTTTGAATTTTTAGGTTTCACTCTGTTTTCTCCTATATTGACAGATGCAGTTCGAACTCTAAATCAAACACGGTTTGTGCTAGCTTCTTGAAACTTGACACAATACAGTAGTTCTACGTTCTATCTCTAAGGTTTGTTTCCTCTTGATGTAGCCTTAAGCACAGGCTGGCGAATAACTCATTCAATGAAAGGCGTTGTTAGGCTGCCAAAAAACTACAGTCTCCTGAAATCACAACATATATTTTTTTTCCGACCTTCCTGATACTTTCAAATAATGAGCAGTACTCCAATCAAACTTGGATGTCCAAGTTTCGTTCTACTACGTTGAAGCATCCGTTTGCAGTAACAGTTTGAATTTTTAGGTTTCACTGCATTTTCTTCTATATTGACAGATGCAGTTAGAACTCTAAATCAAACACGGTTTGTGCTAGCTTCTTGAAACGTGACACAATACAGTAGTTCTACGTTCTATCTCTAAGGTTTGTTTCCTCTTGATGTAGCCTAATACAGGGACTCGCGAATAACACTTATATTGAAAGGGATTGCCAAACTTCCAAAAACTAGAGTCTCCTGAAATCTCAATATACATTTTTTTCATCCAATCTTCATGATACTTTCAAGTAATGATCAGTACACCAATCCCACTTGGATGCCCAAGTATCGTTCTCCTACGTGAAGCATCCGTTTGCAGTAACAGTTTGAATTTTTAGGTTTCACTCTGTTTTCTCCTATATTGACAGATGCAGTTCGAACTCTAAATCAAACACGGTTTGTGCTAGCTTCTTGAAACTTGACACAATACAGTAGTTCTACGTTCTATCTCTAAGGTTTGTTTCCTCTTGATGTAGCCTAAGCACAGGTTGGCGAATAACTCATTCAATGAAAGGCGTTGTTAGGCTGCCAAAAAACAACAGTCTCCTGAAATCACAACATATATTTTTTTTCCGACCTTCCTGATACTTTCAAATAATGAGCAGTACTCCAATCCCACTTGGATGCCCAAGTATCGTTCTCCTACGTTGAAGCATCCGTTTGCAGTAACAGTTTGAATTTTTAGGTTTCACTCTGTTTTCTTCTATATTGACAGATGCAGTTAGAACTCTAAATCAAACACGGTTTGTGCTAGCTTCTTGAAACGTGACACAATACAGTAGTTCTACGTTCTATCTCTAAGGTTTGTTTCCTCTTGATGTAGCCTTAAGCACAGGCTGGCGAATAACTCATTCAATGAAAGGCGTTGTTAGGCTGCCAAAAAACTACAGTCTCCTGAAATCACAACATACATTTTTTCATCCAATCTTCATGATACTTTCAAGTAATGATCAGTACACCAATCCCACTTGGATGCCCAAGTTTCGTTCTCCTACGTTGAAGCATCCGTTTGCAGTAACAGTTTGAATTTTTAGGTTTCACTCTGTTTTCTCCTATATTGACAGATGCAGTTCGAACTCTAAATCAAACACGGTTTGTGCTAGCTTCTTGAAACTTGACACAATACAGTAGTTCTACGTTCTATCTCTAAGGATTGTTTCCTCTTGATGTAGCCTTAAGCACAGGCTGGCGAATAACTCATTCAATGAAAGGCGTTGTTAGGCTGCCAAAAAACTACAGTCTCCTGAAATCACAACATACATTTTTTCATCCAATCTTCATGATACTTTCAAGTAATGATCAGTACACCAATCCCACTTGGATGCCGAAGTTTCGTTCTCCTACGTTGAAGCATCCGTTTGCAGTAACAGTTTGAATTTTTAGGTTTCACTCTGTTTTCTCCTATATTGACAGATGCAGTTCGAACTCTAAATCAAACACGGTTTGTGCTAGCTTCTTGAAACTTGACACAATACAGTAGTTCTACGTTCTATCTCTAAGGTTTGTTTCCTCTTGATGTAGCCTTAACCACAGGCTGGCGAATAACTCATTCAATGAAAGGCGTTGTTAGGCTGCCAAAAAACTACAGTCTCCTGAAATCACAACATATATTTTTTTTCCGACCTTCCTGATACTTTCAAATAATGAGCAGTACTCCAATCAAACTTTGATGTCCAAGTTTCGTTCTCCTACGTTGAAGCATCCGTTTGCAGTAACAGTTTGAATTTTTAGGTTTCACTGCGTTTTCTTCTATATTGACAGATGCAGTTAGAACTCTAAATCAAACACGGTTTGTGCTAGCTTTTTGAAACGTGACACAATACAGTAGTTCTACGTTCTATCTCTAAGGTTTGTTTCCTCTTGATGTAGCCTAATACAGGGACTCGCGAATAACACTTATATTGAAAGGGGTTGCCAAACTTCCAAAAACTAGAGTCTCCTGAAATCTCAACATACATATTTTCATCCAATCTTTATGATACTTTCAAGTAATGATCAGTACACCAATCCCACTTGGATGCCCAAGTATCGTTCTCCTACGTTGAAGCATCCGTTTGCAGTAACAGTTTGAATTTTTAGGTTTCACTCTGTTTTCTCCTATATTGACAGATGCAGTTCGAACTCTAAATCAAACACGGTTTGTGCTAGCTTCTTGAAACTTGACACAATACAGTAGTTCTACGTTCTATCTCTAAGGTTTGTTTCCTCTTGATGTAGCCTTAAGCACAGGCTGGCGAATAACTCATTCAATGAAAGGCGTTGTTAGGCTGCCAAAAAACTACAGTCTCCTGAAATCACAACATATATTTTTTTTCCGACCTTCCTGATACTTTCAAATAATGAGCAGTACTCCAATCCAACGTGGAGGTCCAAGTTTCGTTCTCCTACGTTGAAGCATCCGTTTGCAGTAACAGTTTGAATTTTTAGGTTTCACTCTGTTTTCTCCTATATTGACAGATGCAGTTCCAACTCTAAATCAAACACGGTTTGTGCTAGCTTCTTGAAACTTGACACAATACAGTAGTTCTACGTTCTATCTCTAAGGTTTGTTTCCTCTTGATGTAGCCTTAAGCACAGGCTGGCGAATAACTCATTCAATGAAAGGCGTTGTTAGGCTGCCAAAAAACTACAGTCTCCTGAAATCACAACATATATTTTTTTTCCGACCTTCCTGATACTTTCAAATAATGAGCAGTACTCCAATCAAAC
This sequence comes from Callospermophilus lateralis, assembly GCF_048772815.1. Taxonomy (NCBI): domain Eukaryota; kingdom Metazoa; phylum Chordata; class Mammalia; order Rodentia; family Sciuridae; genus Callospermophilus; species Callospermophilus lateralis. The sequence continues at coordinate 19,454 of NW_027515053.1, read as the reverse complement.
TTGGATGTCCAAGTTTCGTTCTCCTACGTTGAAGCATCCGTTTGCAGTAACAGTTTGAATTTTTAGGTTTCACTCTGTTTTCTTCTATATTGACAGATGCAGTTAGAACTCTAAATCAAACACGGTTTGTGCTAGCTTCTTGAAACGTGACACAATACAGTAGTTCTACGTTCTATCTCTAAGGTTTGTTTCCTCTTGATGTAGCCTTAAGCACAGGCTGGCGAATAACTCATTGAATGAAAGGCGTTGTTAGGCTGCCAAAAAACTACAGTCTCCTGAAATCACAACATACATTTTTTCATCCAATCTTCATGATACTTTCAAGTAATGATCAGTACACCAATCCCACTTGGATGCCCAAGTTTCGTTCTCCTACGTTGAACCATCCGTTTGCAGTAACAGTTTGAATTTTTAGGTTTCACTCTGTTTTCTCCTATATTGACAGATGCAGTTTGAACTCTAAATCAAACACGGTTTGTGCTAGCTTCTTGAAACTTGACACAATACAATAGTTCTACGTTCTATCTCTAAGGTTTGTTTCCTCTTGATGTAGCCTTAAGCACAGGCTGGCGAATAACTCATTCAATGAAAGGCGTTGTTAGGCTGCCAAAAAACTACAGTCTCCTGAAATCACAACATACATTTTTTCATCCAATCTTCATGATACTTTCAAGTAATGATCAGTACTCCAATCAAACTTGGATGTCCAAGTTTCGTTCTCCTACGTTGAAGCATCCGTTTGCAGTAACAGTTTGAATTTTTAGGTTTCACTGCGTTTTCTTCTATATTGACAGATGCAGTTAGAACTCTAAATCAAACACGGTTTGTGCTAGCTTCTTGAAACGTGACACAATACAGTAGTTCTACGTTCTATCTCTAAGGTTTGTTTCCTCTTGATGTAGCCTAATACAGGGACTCGCGAATAACACTTATATTGAAACGGATTGCCAAACTTCCAAAAACTAGAGTCTCCTGAAATCTCAACATACATTTTTTTCATCCAATCTTCATGATACTTTCAAGTAATGATCAGTACAGCAATCCCACTTGGATGCCCAAGTATCGTTCTCCTACGTTGAAGCATCCGTTTGCAGTAACAGTTTGAATTTTTAGGTTTCACTCTGTTTTCCTCTATATTGACAGATGCAGTTCGAACTCTAAATCAAACACGGTTTGTGCTAGCTTCTTGAAACTTGACACAATACAGTAGTTCTACGTTCTATCTCTAAGGTTTGTTTCCTCTTGATGTAGCCTTAAGCACAGGCTGGCGAATAACTCATTCAATGAAAGGCGTTGTTAGGCTGCCAAAAAACTACAGTCTCCTGAAATCACAACATATATTTTTTTTCCGACCTTCCTGATACTTTCAAATAATGAGCAGTACTCCAATCAAACTTGGATGTCCAAGTTTCGTTCTCCTTCGTTGAAGCATCCGTTTGCAGTAACAGTTTGAATTTTTAGGTTTCACTGCGTTTTCTTCTATATTGACAGATGCAGTTAGAACTCTAAATCAAACACGGTTTGTGCTAGCTTCTTGAAACGTGACACAATACAGTAGTTCTACGTTCTATCTCTAAGGTTTGTTTCCTCTTGATGTAGCCTTAAGCACAGGCTGGCGAATAACTCATTCAATGAAAGGCGTTGTTAGGCTGCCAAAAAACTACAGTCTCCTGAAATCACAACATACATTTTTTCATCCAATCTTCATGATACTTTCAAGTAATGATCAGTACACCAATCCCACTTAGATGCCCAAGTTTCGTTCTCCTACGTTGAAGCATCCGTTTGCAGTAACAGTTTGAATTTTTAGGTTTTACTCTGTTTTCTCCTATATTGACAGATGCAGTTCGAACTCTAAATCAAACACGGTTTGTGCTAGCTTCTTGAAACTTGACACAATACAGTAGTTCTACGTTCTATCTCTAAGGTTTGTTTCCTCTTGATGTAGCCTTAAGCACAGGCTGGCGAATAACTCATTCAATGAAAGGCGTTGTTAGGCTGCCAAAAAACTACAGTCTCCTGAAATCACAACATACATTTTTTCATCCAATCTTCATGATACTTTCAAGTAATGATCAGTACACCAATCCCACTTGGATGCCCAAGTTTCGTTCTCCTACGTTGAAGCATCCGTTTGCAGTAACAGTTTGAATTTTTAGGTTTCACTCTGTTTTCTCCTATATTGACAGATGCAGTTCGAACTCTAAATCAAACACGGTTTGTGCTAGCTTCTTGAAACTTGACACAATACAGTAGTTCTACGTTCTATCTCTAAGGTTTGTTTCCTCTTGATGTAGCCTTAAGCACAGGCTGGCGAATAACTCATTCAATGAAAGGCGTTGTTAGGCTGCCAAAAAACTACAGTCTCCTGAAATCACAACATACATTTTTTCATCCAATCTTCATGATACTTTCAAGTAATGATCAGTACACCAATCCCACTTGGATGCCCAAGTTTCATTCTCCTACGTTGAAGCATCCGTTTGCAGTAACAGTTTGAATTTTCAGGTTTCACTCTGTTTTCTCCTATATTGACAGATGCAGTTCGAACTCTAAATCAAACACGGTTTGTGCTAGCTTCTTGAAACTTGACACAATACAGTAGTTCTACGTTCTATCTCTAAGGTTTGTTTCCTCTTGATGTAGCCTTAAGCACAGGCTGGCGAATAACTCATTCAATGAAAGGCGTTGTTAGGCTGCCAAAAAACTACAGTCTCCTGAAATCACAACATATATTTTTTTTCCGACCTTCCTGATACTTTCAAATAATGAGCAGTACTCCAATCAAACTTTGATGTCCAAGTTTCGTTCTCCTACATTGAAGCATCCGTTTGCAGTAACAGTTTGAATTTTTAGGTTTCACTGCGTTTTCTTCTATATTGACAGATGCAGTTAGAACTCTAAATCAAACACGGTTTGTGCTAGCTTCTTGAAACGTGACACAATACAGTAGTTCTACGTTCTATCTCTAAGGTTTGTTTCCTCTTGATGTAGCCTAATACAGGGACTCGCGAATAACACTTATATTGAAAGGGGTTGCCAAACTTCCAAAAACTAGAGTCTCCTGAAATCTCAACATACATATTTTCATCCAATCTTCATGATACTTTCAAGTAATGATCAGTACACCAATCCCACTTGGATGCCCAAGTATCGTTCTCCTACGTTGAAGCATCCGTTTGCAGTAACAGTTTGAATTTTTAGGTTTCACTCTGTTTTCTCCTATATTGACAGATGCAGTTCGAACTCTAAATCAAACACGGTTTGTGCTAGCTTCTTGAAACTTGACACAATACAGTAGTTCTACGTTCTATCTCTAAGGTTTGTTTCCTCTTGATGTAGCCTTAAGCAAAGGCTGGCGAATAACTCATTCAATGAAAGGCGTTGTTAGGCTGCCAAAAAACTACAGTCTCCTGAAATCACAACATACATTTTTTTTCCGACCTTCCTGATACTTTCAAATAATGAGCAGTACTCCAATCCAACTTGGAGGTCCAAGTTTCGTTCTCCTACGTTGAAGCATCCGTTTGCAGTAACAGTTTGAATTTTTAGGTTTCACTCTGTTTTCTCCTATATTGACAGATGCAGTTCGAACTCTAAATCAAACACGGTTTGTGCTAGCTTCTTGAAACTTGACACAATACAGTAGTTCTACGTTCTATCTCTAAGGTTTGTTTCCTCTTGATGTAGCCTTAAGCACAGGCTGGCGAATAACTCATTCAATGAAAGGCGTTGTTAGGCTGCCAAAAAACTACAGTCTCCTGAAATCACAACATACATTTTTTCATCCAATCTTCATGATACTTTCAAGTAATGATCAGTACACCAATCCAACTTGGATGCCCAAGTTTCGTTCTCCTACGTTGAAGCATCCGTTTGCAGTAACAGTTTGAATTTTTAGGTTTCACTCTGTTTTCTCCTATATTGACAGATGCAGTTCGAACTCTAAATCAAACACGGTTTGTGCTAGCTTCTTGAAACGTGACACAATACAGTAGTTCTACGTTCTATCTCTAAGGTTTGTTTCCTCTTGATGTAGCCTTAAGCATAGGCTGGCGAATAACTCATTCAATGAAAGGCGTTGTTAGGCTGCCAAAAAACTACAGTCTCCTGAAATCACAACATACATTTTTTCATCCAATCTTCATGATACTTTCAAGTAATGATCAGTACACCAATCCCACTTGGATGCCCAAGTTTCGTTCTCCTACGTTGAAGCATCCGTTTGCAGTAACAGTTTGAATTTTTAGGTTTCACTCTGTTTTCTCCTATATTGACAGATGCAGTTCGAACTCTAAATCAAACATGGTTTGTGCTAGCTTCTTGAAACTTGACACAATACAGTAGTTCTACGTTCTATCTCTAAGGTTTGTTTCCTCTTGATGTAGCCTTAAGCACAGGCTGGCGAATAACTCATTCAATGAAAGGCGTTGTTAGGCTGCCAAAAAACTACAGTCTCCTGAAATCACAACATATATTTTTTTTCCGACCTTCCTGATACTTTCAAATAATGAGCAGTACTCCAATCAAACTTGGATGTCCAAGTTTCGTTCTCCTACGTTGAAGCATCCGTTTGCAGTAACAGTTTGAATTTTTAGGTTTCACTGCGTTTTCTTCTATATTGACAGATGCAGTTAGAACTCTAAATCAAACACGGTTTGTGCTAGCTTCTTGAAACGTGACACAATACAGTAGTTCTACGTTCTATCTCTAAGGTTTGTTTCCTCTTGATGTAGCCTAATACAGGGACTCGCGAATAACACTTATATTGAAAGGGGTTGCCAAACTTCCAAAAACTAGAGTCTCCTGAAATCTCAACATACATTTTTTCATCCAATCTTCATGATACTTTCAAGTAATGATCAGTACACCAATCCCACTTGGATGCCCAAGTATCGTTCTCCTACGTTGAAGCATACGTTTGCAGTAACAGTTTGAATTTTTAGGTTTCACTCTGTTTTCTCCTATATTGACAGATGCAGTTCGAACTCTAAATCAAACACGGTTTGTGCTAGCTTCTTGAAACTTGACACAATACAGTAGTTCTACGTTCTATCTCTAAGGTTTGTTTCCTCTTGATGTAGCCTTAAGCACAGGCTGGCGAATAACTCATTCAATGAAAGGCGTTGTTAGGCTGCCAAAAAACTAAAGTCTCCTGAAATCACAACATACATTTTTTCATCCAATCTTCATGATACTTTCAAGTAATGATCAGTACACCAATCCCACTTGGATGCCCAAGTTTCGTTCTCCTACGTTGAAGCATCCGTTTGCAGTAACAGTTTGAATTTTTAGGTTTCACTCTGTTTTCTCCTATATTGACAGATGCAGTTCGAACTCTAAATCAAACACGGTTTGTGCTAGCTTCTTGAAACTTGACACAATACAGTGGTTCTACGTTCTATCTCTAAGGTTTGTTTCCTCTTGATGTAGCCTTAAGCACAGGCTGGCGAATAACTCATTCAATGAAAGGCGTTGTTAGGCTGCCAAAAAACTACAGTCTCCTGAAATCACAACATATATTTTTTTTCCGACCTTCCTGATACTTTCAAATAATGAGCAGTACTCCAATCAAACTTGGATGTCCAAGTTTCGTTCTCCTACGTTGAAGCATCCGTTTGCAGTAACAGTTTGAATTTTTAGGTTTCACTGCGTTTTCTTCTATATTGACAGATGCAGTTAGAACTCTAAATCAAACACGGTTTGTGCTAGCCTCTTGAAACGTGACACAATACAGTAGTTCTACGTTCTATCTCTAAGGTTTGTTTCCTCTTGATGTAGCCTAATACAGGGACTCGCGAAAAACACTTATATTGAAAGGGGTTGCCAAACTTCCAAAAACTAGAGTCTCCTGAAATCTCAACATACATATTTTCATCCAATCTTCATGATACTTTCAAGTAATGATCAGTACACCAATCCAACTTGGATGCCCAAGTATCGTTCTCCTACGTTGAAGCATCCGTTTGCAGTAACAGTTTGAATTTTTTGGTTTCACTCTGTTTTCTCCTATATTGACAGATGCAGTTCGAACTCTAAATCAAACACGGTTTGTGCTAGCTTCTTGAAACTTGACACAATACAGTAGTTCTACGTTCTATCTCTAAGGTTTGTTTCCTCTTGATGTAGCCTTAAGCACAGGCTGGCGAATAACTCATTCAATGATAGGCGTTGTTAGGCTGCCAAAAAACTACAGTCTCCTGAAATCACAACATATATTTTTTTTTCCGACCTTCCTGATACTTTCAAATAATGAGCAGTACTCCAATCAAACTTGGATGTCCAAGTTTCGTTCTCCTACGTTGAAGCATCCGTTTGCAGTAACAGTTTGAATTTTTAGGTTTCACTCTGTTTTCTCCTATATTGACAGATGCAGTTCGAACTCTAAATCAAACACGGTTTGTGCTAGCTTCTTGAAACTTGACACAATACAGTAGTTCTACGTTCTATCTCTAAGGTTTGTTTCCTCTTGATGTAGCCTTAAGCACAGGCTGGCGAATAACTCATTCAATGAAAGGCGTTGTTAGGCTGCCAAAAAACTACAGTCTCCTGAAATCACAACATACATTTTTTCATCCAATCTTCATGATACTTTCAAGTAATGATCAGTACACCAATCCCACTTGGATGCCCAAGTTTCGTTCTCCTACGTTGAAGCATCCGTTTGCAGTAACAGTTTGAATTTTTAGGTTTCACTCTGTTTTCTCCTATATTGACAGATGCAGTTCGAACTCTAAATCAAACACGGTTTGTGCTAGCTTCTTGAAACGTGACACAATACAGTAGTTCTACGTTCTATCTCTAAGGTTTGTTTCCTCTTGATGTAGCCTTAAGCACAGGCTGGCGAATAACTCATTCAATGAAAGGCGTTGTTAGGCTGCCAAAAAACTACAGTCTCCTGAAATCACAACATATATTTTTTTTTCCGACCTTCCTGATACTTTCAAATAATGAGCAGTACTCCAATCAAACTTGGATGTCCAAGTTTCGTTCTCCTACGTTGAAGCATCCGTTTGCAGTAACAGTTTGAATTTTTAGGTTTCACTGCATTTTCTTCTATATTGACAGATGCAGTTAGAACTCTAAATCAAACACGGTTTGTGCTAGCTTCTTGAAACGTGACACAATACAGTAGTTCTACGTTCTATCTCTAAGGTTTGTTTCCTCTTGATGTAGCCTAATACAGGGACTCGCGAATAACACTTATATTGAAAGGGGTTGCCAAACTTCCAAAAACTAGAGTCTCCTGAAATCTCAACATCATATTTTCATCCAATCTTCATGATACTTTCAAGTAATGATCAGTACACCAATCCCACTTGGATGCCCAAGTATCGTTCTCCTACATTGAAGCATCCGTTTGCAGTAACAGTTTGAATTTTTAGGTTTCACTCTGTTTTCTCCTATATTGACAGATGCAGTTCGAACTCTAAATCAAACACGGTTTGTGCTAGCTTCTTGAAACTTGACACAATACAGTAGTTCTACGTTCTATCTCTAAGGTTTGTTTCCTCTTGATGTAGCCTTAAGCACAGGCTGGCGAATAACTCATTCAATGAAAGGCGTTGTTAGGCTGCCAAAAAACTACAGTCTCCTGAAATCACAACATACATTTTTTCATCCAATCTTCATGATACTTTCAAGTAATGATCAGTACACCAATCCCACTTGGATGCCCAAGTTTCGTTCTCCTACGTTGAAGCATCCGTTTGCAGTAACAGTTTGAATTTTTAGGTTTCACTCTGTTTTCTCCTATATTGACAGATGCAGTTCGAACTCTAAATCAAACACGGTTTGTGCTAGCTTCTTGAAACTTGACACAATACAGTAGTTCTACGTTCTATCTCTAAGGTTTGTTTCCTCTTGATGTAGCCTTAAGCACAGGCTGGCGAATAACTCATTCAATGAAAGGCGTTGTTAGGCTGCCAAAAAACTACAGTCTCCTGAAATCACAACATACATTTTTTCATCCAATCTTCATGATACTTTCAAGTAATGATCAGTACACCAATCCCACTTGGATGCCCAAGTTTCGTTCTCCTACGTTGAAGCATCCGTTTGCAGTAACAGTTTGAATTTTTAGGTTTCACTCTGTTTTCTCCTATATTGACAGATGCAGTTCGAACTCTAAATCAAACACGGTTTGTGCTAGCTTCTTGAAACTTGACACAATACAGTAGTTCTACGTTCTATCTCTAAGGATTGTTTCCTCTTGATGTAGCCTTAAGCACAGGCTGGCGAATAACTCATTCAATGAATGGCGTTGTTAGGCTGCCAAAAAACTACAGTCTCCTGAAATCACAACATATATTTTTTTTCCGACCTTCCTGATACTTTCAAATAATGAGCAGTACTCCAATCAAACTTGGATGTCCAAGTTTCGTTCTCCTACGTTGAAGCATCCGTTTGCAGTAACAGTTTGAATTTTTAGGTTTCACTGCGTTTTCTTCTATATTGACAGATGCAGATAGAACTCTAAATCAAACACGGTTTGTGCTAGCTTCTTGAAACGTGACACAATACAGTAGTTCTACGTTCTATCTCTAAGGTTTGTTTCCTCTTGATGTAGCCTAATACAGGGACTCGCGAATAACACTTATATTGAAAGGGATTGCCAAACTTCCAAAAACTAGAGTCTCCTGAAATCTCAACATACATTTTTTTCATCCAATCTTCATGATACTTTCAAGTAATGATCAGTACACCAATCCCACTTGGATGCCCAAGTATCGTTCTCCTACGTTGAAGCATCCATTTGCAGTAACAGTTTGAATTTTTAGGTTTCACTCTGTTTTCTCCTATATTGACAGATGCAGTTCCAACTCTAAATCAAACACGGTTTGTGCTAGCTTCTTGAAACTTGACACAATACAGTAGTTCTACGTTCTATCTCTAAGGTTTGTTTCCTCTTGATGTAGCCTTAAGCACAGGCTGGCGAATAACTCATTCAATGAAAGGCGTTGTTAGGCTGCCAAAAAACTACAGTCTCCTGAAATCACAACATATATTTTTTTTCCGACCTTCCTGATACTTTCAAATAATGAGCAGTACTCCAATCAAACTTGGATGTCCAAGTTTCGTTCTCCTACGTTGAAGCATCCGTTTGCAGTAACAGTTTGAATTTTTAGGTTTCACTGCGTTTTCTTCTATATTGACAGATGCAGTTAGAACTCTAAATCAAACACGGTTTGTGCTAGCTTCTTGAAACGTGACACAATACAGTAGTTCTACGTTCTATCTCTAAGGTTTGTTTCCTCTTGATGTAGCCTAATACAGGGACTCGCGAATAACACTTATATTGAAAGGGGTTGCCAAACTTCCAAAAACTAGAGTCTCCTGAAATCTCAACATCATATTTTCATCCAATCTTCATGATACTTTCAAGTAATGATCAGTACACCAATCCCACTTGGATGCCCAAGTATCGTTCTCCTACGTTGAAGCATCCGTTTGCAGTAACAGTTTGAATTTTTAGGTTTCACTCTGTTTTCTCCTATATTGACAGATGCAGTTCGAACTCTAAATCAAACACGGTTTGTGCTAGCTTCTTGAAACTTGACACAATACAGTAGTTCTACGTTCTATCTCTAAGGTTTGTTTCCTCTTGATGTAGCCTTAAGCACAGGCTGGCGAATAACTCATTCAATGAAAGGCGTTGTTAGGCTGCCAAAAAACTACAGTCTCCTGAAATCACAACATACATTTTTTCATCCAATCTTCATGATACTTTCAAGTAATGATCAGTACACCAATCCCACTTGGATGCCCAAGTTTCGTTCTCCTACGTTGAAGCATCCGTTTGCAGTAACAGTTTGAATTTTTAGGTTTCACTCTGTTTTCTCCTATATTGACAGATGCAGTTCGAACTCTAAATCAAACACGGTTTGTGCTAGCTTCTTGAAACTTGACACAATACAGTAGTTCTACGTTCTATCTCTAAGGTTTGTTTCCTCTTGATGTAGCCTTAAGCACAGGCTGGCGAATAACTCATTCAATGAAAGGCGTTGTTAGGCTGCCAAAAAACTACAGTCTCCTGAAATCACAACATACATTTTTTCATCCAATCTTCATGATACTTTCAAGTAATGATCAGTACACCAATCCCACTTGGATGCCCAAGTTTCGTTCTCCTACGTTGAAGCATCCGTTTGCAGTAACAGTTTGAATTTTTAGGTTTCACTCTGTTTTCTCCTATATTGACAGATGCAGTTCGAACTCTAAATCAAACACGGTTTGTGCTAGCTTCTTGAAACTTGACACAATACAGTAGTTCTACGTTCTATCTCTAAGGTTTGTTTCCTCTTGATGTAGCCTTAAGCACAGGCTGGCGAATAACTCATTCAATGAAAGGCGTTGTTAGGCTGCCAAAAAACTACAGTCTCCTGAAATCACAACATATATTTTTTTTCCGACCTTCCTGATACTTTCAAATAATGAGCAGTACTCCAATCAAACTTGGATGTCCAAGTTTCGTTCTACTACGTTGAAGCATCCGTTTGCAGTAACAGTTTGAATTTTTAGGTTTCACTGCATTTTCTTCTATATTGACAGATGCAGTTAGAACTCTAAATCAAACACGGTTTGTGCTAGCTTCTTGAAACGTGACACAATACAGTAGTTCTACGTTCTATCTCTAAGGTTTGTTTCCTCTTGATGTAGCCTAATACAGGGACTCGCGAATAACACTTATATTGAAAGGGATTGCCAAACTTCCAAAAACTAGAGTCTCCTGAAATCTCAACATACATTTTTTTCATCCAATCTTCATGATACTTTCAAGTAATGATCAGTACACCAATCCCACTTGGATGCCCAAGTATCGTTCTCCTACGTGAAGCATCCGTTTGCAGTAACAGTTTGAATTTTTAGGTTTCACTCTGTTTTCTCCTATATTGACAGATGCAGTTCGAACTCTAAATCAAACACGGTTTGTGCTAGCTTCTTGAAACTTGACACAATACAGTAGTTCTACGTTCTATCTCTAAGGTTTGTTTCCTCTTGATGTAGCCTAAGCACAGGTTGGCGAATAACTCATTCAATGAAAGGCGTTGTTAGGCTGCCAAAAAACAACAGTCTCCTGAAATCACAACATATATTTTTTTTCCGACCTTCCTGATACTTTCAAATAATGAGCAGTACTCCAATCCCACTTGGATGCCCAAGTATCGTTCTCCTACGTTGAAGCATCCGTTTGCAGTAACAGTTTGAATTTTTAGGTTTCACTCTGTTTTCTTCTATATTGACAGATGCAGTTAGAACTCTAAATCAAACACGGTTTGTGCTAGCTTCTTGAAACGTGACACAATACAGTAGTTCTACGTTCTATCTCTAAGGTTTGTTTCCTCTTGATGTAGCCTTAAGCACAGGCTGGCGAATAACTCATTCAATGAAAGGCGTTGTTAGGCTGCCAAAAAACTACAGTCTCCTGAAATCACAACATACATTTTTTCATCCAATCTTCATGATACTTTCAAGTAATGATCAGTACACCAATCCCAATTGGATGCCCAAGTTTCGTTCTCCTACGTTGAAGCATCCGTTTGCAGTAACAGTTTGAATTTTTAGGTTTCACTCTGTTTTCTCCTATATTGACAGATGCAGTTCGAACTCTAAATCAAACACGGTTTGTGCTAGCTTCTTGAAACTTGACACAATACAGTAGTTCTACGTTCTATCTCTAAGGTTTGTTTCCTCTTGATGTAGCCTTAAGCACAGGCTGGCGAATAACTCATTCAATGAAAGGCGTTGTTAGGCTGCCAAAAAACTACAGTCTCCTGAAATCACAACATACATTTTTTCATCCAATCTTCATGATACTTTCAAGTAATGATCAGTACACCAATCCCACTTGGATGCCCAAGTTTCGTTCTCCTACGTTGAAGCATCCGTTTGCAGTAACAGTTTGAATTTTTAGGTTTCACTCTGTTTTCTCCTATATTGACAGATGCAGTTCGAACTCTAAATCAAACACGGTTTGTGCTAGCTTCTTGAAACTTGACACAATACAGTAGTTCTACGTTCTATCTCTAAGGTTTGTTTCCTCTTGATGTAGCCTTAACCACAGGCTGGCGAATAACTCATTCAATGAAAGGCGTTGTTAGGCTGCCAAAAAACTACAGTCTCCTGAAATCACAACATATATTTTTTTTCCGACCTTCCTGATACTTTCAAATAATGAGCAGTACTCCAATCAAACTTTGATGTCCAAGTTTCGTTCTCCTACGTTGAAGCATCCGTTTGCAGTAACAGTTTGAATTTTTAGGTTTCACTGCGTTTTCTTCTATATTGACAGATGCAGTTAGAACTCTAAATCAAACACGGTTTGTGCTAGCTTCTTGAAACGTGACACAATACAGTAGTTCTACGTTCTATCTCTAAGGTTTGTTTCCTCTTGATGTAGCCTAATACAGGGACTCGCGAATAACACTTATATTGAAAGGGGTTGCCAAACTTCCAAAAACTAGAGTCTCCTGAAATCTCAACATACATATTTTCATCCAATCTTCATGATACTTTCAAGTAATGATCAGTACACCAATCCCACTTGGATGCCCAAGTATCGTTCTCCTACGTTGAAGCATCCGTTTGCAGTAACAGTTTGAATTTTTAGGTTTCACTCTGTTTTCTCCTATATTGACAGATGCAGTTCGAACTCTAAATCAAACACGGTTTGTGCTAGCTTCTTGAAACTTGACACAATACAGTAGTTCTACGTTCTACCTCTAAGGTTTGTTTCCTCTTGATGTAGCCTTAAGCACAGGCTGGCGAATAACTCATTCAATGAAAGGCGTTGTTAGGCTGCCAAAAAACTACAGTCTCCTGAAATCACAACATATATTTTTTTTCCGACCTTCCTGATACTTTCAAATAATGAGCAGTACTCCAATCCAACTTGGAGGTCCAAGTTTCGTTCTCCTACGTTGAAGCATCCGTTTGCAGTAACAGTTTGAATTTTTAGGTTTCACTCTGTTTTCTCCTATATTGACAGATGCAGTTCGAACTCTAAATCAAACACGGTTTGTGCTAGCTTCTTGAAACTTGACACAATACAGTAGTTCTACGTTCTATCTCTAAGGTTTGTTTCCTCTTGATGTAGCCTTAAGCACAGGCTGGCGAATAACTCATTCAATGAAAGGCGTTGTTATTCTGCCAAAAAACTACAGTCTCCTGAAATCACAACATATATTTTTTTTCCGACCTTCCTGATACTTTCAAATAATGAGCAGTACTCCAATCAAACTTGGATGTCCAAGTTTCGTTCTCCTACGTTGAAGCATCCGTTTGCAGTAACAGTTTGAATTTTTAGGTTTCACTCTGTTTTCTTCTATATTGACAGATGCAGTTAGAACTCTAAATCAAACACGGTTTGTGCTAGCTTCTTGAAACGTGACACAATACAGTAGTTCTACGTTCTATCTCTAAGGTTTGTTTCCTCTTGATGTAGCCTTAAGCACAGGCTGGCGAATAACTCATTGAATGAAAGGCGTTGTTAGGCTGCCAAAAAACTACAGTCTCCTGAAATCACAACATACATTTTTTCATCCAATCTTCATGATACTTTCAAGTAATGATCAGTACACCAATCCCACTTGGATGCCCAAGTTTCGTTCTCCTACGTTGAACCATCCGTTTGCAGTAACAGTTTGAATTTTTAGGTTTCACTCTGTTTTCTCCTATATTGACAGATGCAGTTTGAACTCTAAATCAAACACGGTTTGTGCTAGCTTCTTGAAACTTGACACAATACAATAGTTCTACGTTCTATCTCTAAGGTTTGTTTCCTCTTGATGTAGCCTTAAGCACAGGCTGGCGAATAACTCATTCAATGAAAGGCGTTGTTAGGCTGCCAAAAAACTACAGTCTCCTGAAATCACAACATACATTTTTTCATCCAATCTTCATGATACTTTCAAGTAATGATCAGTACTCCAATCAAACTTTGGATGTCCAAGTTTCGTTCTCCTACGTTGAAGAATCCGTTTGCAGTAACAGTTTGAATTTTTAGGTTTCACTGCGTTTTCTTCTATATTGACAGATGCAGTTAGAACTCTAAATCAAACACGGTTTGTGCTAGCTTCTTGAAACGTGACACAATACAGTAGTTCTACGTTCTATCTCTAAGGTTTGTTTCCTCTTGATGTAGCCTAATACAGGGACTCGCGAATAACACTTATATTGAAACGGATTGCCAAACTTCCAAAAACTAGAGTCTCCTGAAATCTCAACATACATTTTTTTCATCCAATCTTCATGATACTTTCAAGTAATGATCAGTACAGCAATCCCACTTGGATGCCCAAGTATCGTTCTCCTACGTTGAAGCATCCGTTTGCAGTAACAGTTTGAATTTTTAGGTTTCACTCTGTTTTCCTCTATATTGACAGATGCAGTTCGAACTCTAAATCAAACACGGTTTGTGCTAGCTTCTTGAAACTTGACACAATACAGTAGTTCTACGTTCTATCTCTAAGGTTTGTTTCCTCTTGATGTAGCCTTAAGCACAGGCTGGCGAATAACTCATTCAATGAAAGGCGTTGTTAGGCTGCCAAAAACTACAGTCTCCTGAAATCACAACATACATTTTTTCATCCAATCTTCATGATACTTTCAAGTAATGATCAGTACACCAATCCCACTTGGATGCCCAAGTTTCGTTCTCCTACGTTGAAGCATCCGTTTGCAGTAACAGTTTGAATTTTCAGGTTTCACTCTGTTTTCTCCTATATTGACAGATGCAGTTCGAACTCTAAATCAAACATGGTTTGTGCTAGCTTCTTGAAACTTGACACAATACAGTAGTTCTACGTTCTATCTCTAAGGTTTGTTTCCTCTTGATGTAGCCTTAAGCACAGGCTGGCGAATAACTCATTGAATGAAAGGCGTTGTTAGGCTGCCAAAAAACTACAGTCTCCTGAAATCACAACATACATTTTTTCATCCAATCTTCATGATACTTTCAAGTAATGATCAGTACACCAATCCCACTTGGATGCCCAAGTTTCGTTCTCCTACGTTGAAGCATCCGTTTGCAGTAACAGTTTGAATTTTTAGGTTTCACTCTGTTTTCTCCTATATTGACAGATGCAGTTTGAACTCTAAATCAAACACGGTTTGTGCTAGCTTCTTGAAACTTGACACAATACAATAGTTCTACGTTCTATCTCTAAGGTTTGTTTCCTCTTGATGTAGCCTTAAGCACAGGCTGGCGAATAACTCATTCAATGAAAGGCGTTGTTAGGCTGCCAAAAAACTACAGTCTCCTGAAATCACAACATATATTTTTTTTTCCGACCTTAATGATACTTTCAAATAATGAGCAGTACTCCAATCAAACTTGGATGTCCAAGTTTCGTTCTCCTACGTTGAAGCATCCGTTTGCAGTAACAGTTTGAATTTTTAGGTTTCACTGCGTTTTCTTCTATATTGACAGATGCAGTTAGAACTCTAAATCAAACACGGTTTGTGCTAGCTTCTTGAAACGTGACACAATACAGTAGTTCTACGTTCTATCTCTAAGGTTTGTTTCCTCTTGATGTAGCCTAATACAGGGACTCGCGAATAACACTTATATTGAAACGGATTGCCAAACTTCCAAAAACTAGAGTCTCCTGAAATCTCAACATACATTTTTTTCATCCAATCTTCATGATACTTTCAAGTAATGATCAGTACAGCAATCCCACTTGGATGCCCAAGTATCGTTCTCCTACGTTGAAGCATCCGTTTGCAGTAACAGTTTGAATTTTTAGGTTTCACTCTGTTTTCTCCTATATTGACAGATGCAGTTCGAACTCTAAATCAAACACGGTTTGTGCTAGCTTCTTGAAACTTGACACAATACAGTAGTTCTACGTTCTATCTCTAAGGTTTGTTTCCTCTTGATGTAGCCTTAAGCACAGGCTGGCGAATAACTCATTCAATGAAAGGCGTTGTTAGGCTGCCAAAAAACTACAGTCTCCTGAAATCACAACATATATTTTTTTCCGACCTTCCTGATACTTTCAAATAATGAGCAGTACTCCAATCAAACTTGGATGTCCAAGTTTCGTTCTCCTTCGTTGAAGCATCCGTTTGCAGTAACAGTTTGAATTTTTAGGTTTCACTGCGTTTTCTTCTATATTGACAGATGCAGTTAGAACTCTAAATCAAACACGGTTTGTGCTAGCTTCTTGAAACGTGACACAATACAGTAGTTCTACGTTCTATCTCTAAGGTTTGTTTCCTCTTGATGTAGCCTTAAGCACAGGCTGGCGAATAACTCATTCAATGAAAGGCGTTGTTAGGCTGCCAAAAAACTACAGTCTCCTGAAATCACAACATACATTTTTTCATCCAATCTTCATGATACTTTCAAGTAATGATCAGTACACCAATCCCACTTGGATGCCCAAGTTTCGTTCTCCTACGTTGAAGCATCCGTTTGCAGTAACAGTTTGAATTTTTAGGTTTTACTCTGTTTTCTCCTATATTGACAGATGCAGTTCGAACTCTAAATCAAACACGGTTTGTGCTAGCTTCTTGAAACTTGACACAATACAGTAGTTCTACGTTCTATCTCTAAGGTTTGTTTCCTCTTGATGTAGCCTTAAGCACAGGCTGGCGAATAACTCATTCAATGAAAGGCGTTGTTAGGCTGCCAAAAACTACAGTCTCCTGAAATCACAACATACATTTTTTCATCCAATCTTCAATGATACTTTCAAGTAATGATCAGTACACCAATCCCACTTGGATGCCCAAGTTTCGTTCTCCTACGTTGAAGCATCCGTTTGCAGTAACAGTTTGAATTTTTAGGTTTCACTCTGTTTTCTCCTATATTGACAGATGCAGTTCGAACTCTAAATCAAACACGGTTTGTGCTAGCTTCTTGAAACTTGACACAATACAGTAGTTCTACGTTCTATCTCTAAGGTTTGTTTCCTCTTGATGTAGCCTTAAGCACAGGCTGGCGAATAACTCATTCAATGAAAGGCGTTGTTAGGCTGCCAAAAAACTACAGTCTCCTGAAATCACAACATACATTTTTTCATCCAATCTTCATGATACTTTCAAGTAATGATCAGTACACCAATCCCACTTGGATGCCCAAGTTTCATTCTCCTACGTTGAAGCATCCGTTTGCAGTAACAGTTTGAATTTTCAGGTTTCACTCTGTTTTCTCCTATATTGACAGATGCAGTTCGAACTCTAAATCAAACACGGTTTGTGCTAGCTTCTTGAAACTTGACACAATACAGTAGTTCTACGTTCTATCTCTAAGGTTTGTTTCCTCTTGATGTAGCCTTAAGCACAGGCTGGCGAATAACTCATTCAATGAAAGGCGTTGTTAGGCTGCCAAAAAACTACAGTCTCCTGAAATCACAACATATATTTTTTTTCCGACCTTCCTGATACTTTCAAATAATGAGCAGTACTCCAATCAAACTTTGATGTCCAAGTTTCGTTCTCCTACATTGAAGCATCCGTTTGCAGTAACAGTTTGAATTTTTAGGTTTCACTGCGTTTTCTTCTATATTGACAGATGCAGTTAGAACTCTAAATCAAACACGGTTTGTGCTAGCTTCTTGAAACGTGACACAATACAGTAGTTCTACGTTCTATCTCTAAGGTTTGTTTCCTCTTGATGTAGCCTAATACAGGGACTCGCGAATAACACTTATATTGAAAGGGGTTGCCAAACTTCCAAAAACTAGAGTCTCCTGAAATCTCAACATACATATTTTCATCCAATCTTCATGATACTTTCAAGTAATGATCAGTACACCAATCCCACTTGGATGCCCAAGTATCGTTCTCCTACGTTGAAGCATCCGTTTGCAGTAACAGTTTGAATTTTTAGGTTTCACTCTGTTTTCTCCTATATTGACAGATGCAGTTCGAACTCTAAATCAAACACGGTTTGTGCTAGCTTCTTGAAACTTGACACAATACAGTAGTTCTACGTTCTATCTCTAAGGTTTGTTTCCTCTTGATGTAGCCTTAAGCACAGGCTGGCGAATAACTCATTCAATGAAAGGCGTTGTTAGGCTGCCAAAAAACTACAGTCTCCTGAAATCACAACATACATTTTTTTTCCGACCTTCCTGATACTTTCAAATAATGAGCAGTACTCCAATCCAACTTGGAGGTCCAAGTTTCGTTCTCCTACGTTGAAGCATCCGTTTGCAGTAACAGTTTGAATTTTTAGGTTTCACTCTGTTTTCTCCTATATTGACAGATGCAGTTCGAACTCTAAATCAAACACGGTTTGTGCTAGCTTCTTGAAACTTGACACAATACAGTAGTTCTACGTTCTATCTCTAAGGTTTGTTTCCTCTTGATGTAGCCTTAAGCACAGGCTGGCGAATAACTCATTCAATGAAAGGCGTTGTTAGGCTGCCAAAAAACTACAGTCTCCTGAAATCACAACATACATTTTTTCATCCAATCTTCATGATACTTTCAAGTAATGATCAGTACACCAATCCAACTTGGATGCCCAAGTTTCGTTCTCCTACGTTGAAGCATCCGTTTGCAGTAACAGTTTGAATTTTTAGGTTTCACTCTGTTTTCTCCTATATTGACAGATGCAGTTCGAACTCTAAATCAAACACGGTTTGTGCTAGCTTCTTGAAACGTGACACAATACAGTAGTTCTACGTTCTATCTCTAAGGTTTGTTTCCTCTTGATGTAGCCTTAAGCATAGGCTGGCGAATAACTCATTCAATGAAAGGCGTTGTTAGGCTGCCAAAAAACTACAGTCTCCTGAAATCACAACATACATTTTTTCATCCAATCTTCATGATACTTTCAAGTAATGATCAGTACACCAATCCCACTTGGATGCCCAAGTTTCGTTCTCCTACGTTGAAGCATCCGTTTGCAGTAACAGTTTGAATTTTTAGGTTTCACTCTGTTTTCTCCTATATTGACAGATGCATTTCGAACTCTAAATCAAACATGGTTTGTGCTAGCTTCTTGAAACTTGACACAATACAGTAGTTCTACGTTCTATCTCTAAGGTTTGTTTCCTCTTGATGTAGCCTTAAGCACAGGCTGGCGAATAACTCATTCAATGAAAGGCGTTGTTAGGCTGCCAAAAAACTAACAGTCTCCTGAAATCACAACATATATTTTTTTTCCGACCTTCCTGATACTTTCAAATAATGAGCAGTACTCCAATCAAACTTGGATGTCCAAGTTTCGTTCTCCTACGTTGAAGCATCCGTTTGCAGTAACAGTTTGAATTTTTAGGTTTCACTGCGTTTTCTTCTATATTGACAGATGCAGTTAGAACTCTAAATCAAACACGGTTTGTGCTAGCTTCTTGAAACGTGACACAATACAGTAGTTCTACGTTCTATCTCTAAGGTTTGTTTCCTCTTGATGTAGCCTAATACAGGGACTCGCGAATAACACTTATATTGAAAGGGGTTGCCAAACTTCCAAAAACTAGAGTCTCCTGAAATCTCAA
>NW_027515052.1:0-97160 GCF_048772815.1 Callospermophilus lateralis | reverse complement strand
AAAAAACTACAGTCTCCTGAAATCACAACATACATTTTTTCATCCAATCTTCATGATACTTTCAAGTAATGATCAGTACACCAATCCCACTTGGATGCCCAAGTTTCGTTCTCCTACGTTGAAGCATCCGTTTGCAGTAACAGTTTGAATTTTTAGGTTTCACTCTGTTTTCTCCTATATTGACAGATGCAGTTCGAACTCTAAATCAAACACGGTTTGTGCTAGCTTCTTGAAACTTGACACAATACAGTAGTTCTACGTTCTATCTCTAAGGTTTGTTTCCTCTTGATGTAGCCTTAAGCACAGGCTGGCGAATAACTCATTCAATGAAAGGCGTTGTTAGGCTGCCAAAAAACTACAGTCTCCTGAAATCACAACATATATTTTTTTTCCGACCTTCCTGATACTTTCAAATAATGAGCAGTACTCCAATCAAACTTGGATGTCCAAGTTTCGTTCTCCTACGTTGAAGCATCCGTTTGCAGTAACAGTTTGAATTTTTAGGTTTCACTGCGTTTTCTTCTATATTGACAGATGCAGTTAGAACTCTAAATCAAACACGGTTTGTGCTAGCTTCTTGAAACGTGACACAATACAGTAGTTCTACGTTCTATCTCTAAGGTTTGTTTCCTCTTGATGTAGCCTAATACAGGGACTCGCGAATAACACTTATATTGAAAGGTATTGCCAAACTTCCAAAAACTAGAGTCTGCTGAAATCTCAACATACATTTTTTTCATCCAATCTTCATGATACTTTCAAGTAATGATCAGTACACCAATCCCACTTGGATGCCCAAGTATCGTTCTCCTACGTTGAAGCATCCGTTTGCAGTAACAGTTTGAATTTTTAGGTTTCACTCTGTTTTCTCCTATATTGACAGATGCAGTTCGAACTCTAAATCAAACACGGTTTGTGCTAGCTTCTTGAAACTTGACACAATACAGTAGTTCTACGTTCTATCTCTAAGGTTTGTTTCCTCTTGATGTAGCCTTAAGCACAGGCTGGCGAATAACTCATTCAATGAAAGGCGTTGTTAGGCTGCCAAAAAACTACAGTCTCCTGAAATCACAACATATATTTTTTTTCCGACCTTCCTGATACTTTCAAATAATGAGCAGTACTCCAATCAAACTTGGATGTCCAAGTTTCGTTCTCCTACGTTGAAGCATCCGTTTGCAGTAACAGTTTGAATTTTTAGGTTTCACTGCGTTTTCTTCTATATTGACAGATGCAGTTAGAACTCTAAATCAAACACGGTTTGTGGTAGCTTCTTGAAACGTGACACAATACAGTAGTTCTACGTTCTATCTCTAAGGTTTGTTTCCTCTTGATGTAGCCTAATACAGGGACTCGCGAATAACACTTATATTGAAACGGATTGCCAAACTTCCAAAAACTAGAGTCTCCTGAAATCTCAACATACATTTTTTTCATCCAATCTTCATGATACTTTCAAGTAATGATCAGTACAGCAATCCCACTTGGATGCCCAAGTATCGTTCTCCTACGTTGAAGCATCCGTTTGCAGTAACAGTTTGAATTTTTAGGTTTCACTCTGTTTTCTCCTATATTGACAGATGCAGTTCGAACTCTAAATCAAACACGGTTTGTGCTAGCTTCTTGAAACGTGACACAATACAGTAGTTCTACGTTCTATCTCTAAGGTTTGTTTCCTCTTGATGTAGCCTTAAGCACAGGCTGGCGAATAACTCATTCAATGAAAGGCGTTGTTAGGCTGCCAAAAAACTACAGTCTCCTGAAATCACAACATATATTTTTTTTCCGACCTTCCTGATACTTTCAAATAATGAGCAGTACTCCAATCAAACTTGGATGTCCAAGTTTCGTTCTCCTATGTTGAAGCATCCGTTTGCAGTAACAGTTTGAATTTTAGGTTTCACTCTGTTTTCTTCTATATTGACAGATGCAGTTCGAACTCTAAATCAAACACGGTTTGTGCTAGCTTCTTGAAACGTGACACAATACAGTAGTTCTACGTTCTATCTCTAAGGTTTGTTTCCTCTTGATGTAGCCTAATACAGGGACTCGCGAATAACACTTATATTGAAAGGGGTTGCCAAACTTCCAAAAACTAGAGTCTCCTGAAATCTCAACATACATTTTTCATCCAATCTTCATGATACTTTCAAGTAATGATCAGTACACCAATCCCACTTGGATGCCCAAGTTTCGTTCTCCTACGTTGAAGCATCCGTTTGCAGTAACAGTTTGAATTTTAGGTTTCACTCTGTTTTCTCCTATATTGACAGATGCAGTTCGAACTCTAAATCAAACACGGTTTGTGCTAGCTTCTTGAAACTTGACACAATACAGTAGTTCTACGTTCTATCTCTAAGATTTGTTCCTCTTGATGTAGCCTTAAGCACAGGCTGGCGAATAACTCATTCAATGAAAGGCGTTGTTAGGCTGCCAAAAAACTACAGTCTCCTGAAATCACAACATACATTTTTTCATCCAATCTTCATGATACTTTCAAGTAATGATCAGTACACCAATCCCACTTGGATGCCCAAGTTTCGTTCTCCTACGTTGAAGCATCCGTTTGCAGTAACAGTTTGAATTTTTAGGTTTCACTCTGTTTTCTCCTATATTGACAGATGCAGTTCGAACTCTAAATCAAACACGGTTTGTGCTAGCTTCTTGAAACGTGACACAATACAGTAGTTCTACGTTCTATCTCTAAGGTTTGTTTCCTCTTGATGTAGCCTTAAGCACAGGCTGGCGAATAACTCATTCAATGAAAGGCGTTGTTAGGCTGCCAAAAAACTACAGTCTCCTGAAATCACAACATACATTTTTTCATCCAATCTTCATGATACTTTCAAGTAATGATCAGTACACCAATCCCACTTGGATGCAAAAGTTTCGTTCTCTTACGTTGAAGCATCCGTTTGCAGTAACAGTTTGAATTTTTAGGTTTCACTCTGTTTTCTCCTATATTGACAGATGCAGTTCGAACTCTAAATCAAACACGGTTTGTGCTAGCTTCTTGAAACGTGACACAATACAGTAGTTCTACGTTCTATCTCTAAGGTTTGTTTCCTCTTGATGTAGCCTTAAGCACAGGCTGGCGAATAACTCATTCAATGAAAGGCGTTGTTAGGCTGCCAAAAAACTACAGTCTCCTGAAATCACAACATACATTTTTTCATCCAATCTTCATGATACTTTCAAGTAATGATCAGTACACCAATCCCACTTGGATGCCCAAGTTTCGTTCTCCTACTTTGAAGCATCCGTTTGCAGTAACAGTTTGAATTTTTAGGTTTCACTCTGTTTCTCCTATATTGACAGATGCAGTTCGAACTCTAAATCAAACACGTTTGTGCTAGCTTCTTGAAACTTGACACAATACAGTAGTTCTACGTTCTATCTCTAAGGTTTGTTTCCTCTTGATGTAGCCTTAAGCACAGGCTGGCGAATAACTCATTCAATGAAAGGCGTTGTTAGGCTGCCAAAAAAACTACAGTCTCCTGAAATCACAACTATATTTTTTTTCCGACCTTCCTGATACTTTCAAATAATGAGCAGTACTCCAATCAAACTTGGATGTCCAAGTTTCGTTCTCCTACGTTGAAGCATCCGTTTGCAGTAACAGTTTTGAATTTTTAGGTTTCACTGCGTTTTCTTCTATATTGACAGATGCAGTTAGAACTCTAAATCAAACACGGTTTGTGGTAGCTTCTTGAAACGTGACACAATACAGTAGTTCTACGTTCTATCTCTAAGGTTTGTTTCCTCTTGATGTAGCCTAATACAGGGACTCGCGAATAACACTTATTTTGAAACGGATTGCCAAACTTCCAAAAACTAGAGTCTCCTGAAATCTCAACATACATTTTTTTCATCCAATCTTCATGATACTTTCAAGTAATGATCAGTACAGCAATCCCACTTGGATGCCCAAGTATCGTTCTCCTACGTTGAAGCATCCGTTTGCAGTAACAGTTTGAATTTTTAGGTTTCACTCTGTTTTCTCCTATATTGACAGATGCAGTTCGAACTCTAAATCAAACACGGTTTGTGCTAGCTTCTTGAAACGTGACACAATACAGTAGTTCTACGTTCTATCTCTAAGGTTTGTTTCCTCTTGATGTAGCCTTAAGCACAGGCTGGCGAATAACTCATTCAATGAAAGGCGTTGTTAGGCTGCCAAAAAACTACAGTCTCCTGAAATCACAACATACATTTTTTCATCCAATCTTCATGATACTTTCAAGTAATGATCAGTACACGAATCCCACTTGGATGCCCAAGTTTCGTTCTCCTACGTTGAAGCATCCGTTTGCAGTAACAGTTTGAATTTTTAGGTTTCACTCTGTTTTCTCCTATATTGACAGATGCAGTTCGAACTCTAAATCAAACACGGTTTGTGCTAGCTTCTTGAAACTTGACACAATACAGTAGTTCTACGTTCTATCTCTAAGGTTTGTTTCCTCTTGATGTAGCCTTAAGCACAGGCTGGCGAATAACTCATTCAATGAAAGGCATTGTTAGGCTGCCAAAAAACTACAGTCTCCTGAAATCACAACATATATTTTTTTTCCGACCTTCCTGATACTTTCAAATAATGAGCAGTACTCCAATCAAACTTGGATGTCCAAGTTTCGTTCTCCTACGTTGAAGCATCCGTTTGCAGTAACAGTTTGAATTTTTAGGTTTCACTGCGTTTTCTTCTATATTGACAGATGCAGTTAGAACTCTAAATCAAACACGGTTTGTGCTAGCTTCTTGAAACGTGACACAATACAGTAGTTCTACGTTCTATCTCTAAGGTTTGTTTCCTCTTGATGTAGCCTAATACAGGGACTCGCGAATAACACTTATATTGAAACGGATTGCCAAACTTCCAAAAACTAGAGTCTCCTGAAATCTCAACATACATTTTTTTCATCCAATCTTCATGATACTTTCAAGTAATGATCAGTACAGCAATCCCACTTGGATGCCCAAGTATCGTTCTCCTACGTTGAAGCATCCGTTTGCAGTAACAGTTTGAATTTTTAGGTTTCACTCTGTTTTCTCCTATATTGACAGATGCAGTTCGAACTCTAAATCAAACACGGTTTGTGCTAGCTTCTTGAAACTTGACACAATACAGTAGTTCTACGTTCTATCTCTAAGGTTTGTTTCCTCTTGATGTAGCCTTAAGCACAGGCTGGCGAATAACTCATTCAATGAAAGGCGTTGTTAGGCTGCCAAAAAACTACAGTCTCCTGAAATCACAACATACATTTTTTCATCCAATCTTCATGATACTTACAAGTAATGATCAGAACATCAATCGCACTTGGATGCCCAAGTTTCGTTCTCCTACGTTGAAGCATCCGTTTGCAGTAACAGTTTGAATTTTTAGGTTTCACTGCGTTTTCTCCTATATTGACAGATGCAGTTCGAACTCTAAATCAAACACGGTTTGTGCTAGCTTCTTGAAACTTGACACAATACATTAGTTCTACGTTCTATCTCTAAGATTTGTTTCCTCTTGATGTAGCCTTAAGCACAGGCTGGCGAATAACTCATTCAATGAAAGGCGTTGTTAGACTGCCAAAAAACTACAGTCTCCTGAAATCACAACATACATTTTTTCATCCAATCTTCATGATACTTTCAAGTAATGATCAGTACACCAATCCCACTTGGATGCCCAAGTTTCGTTCTCCTACGTTGAAGCATCCGTTTGCAGTAACAGTTTGAATTTTTAGGTTTCACTCTGTTTTCTCCTATATTGACAGATGCAGTTCGAACTCTAAATCAAACACGGTTTGTGCTAGCTTCTTGAAACGTGACACAATACAGTAGTTCTACGTTCTATCTCTAAGGTTTGTTTCCTCTTGATGTAGCCTTAAGCACAGGCTGGCGAATAACTCATTCAATGAAAGGCGTTGTTAGGCTGCCAAAAAACTACAGTCTCCTGAAATCACAACATATATTTTTTTTCCGACCTTCCTGATACTTTCAAATAATGAGCAGTACTCCAATCAAACTTGGATGTCCAAGTTTCGTTCTCCTACGTTGAAGCATCCGTTTGCAGTAACATTTTGAATTTTTAGGTTTCACTCTGTTTTCTTCTATATTGACAGATGCAGTTCGAACTCTAAATCAAACACGGTTTGTGCTAGCTTCTTGAAACGTGACACAATACAGTAGTTCTACGTTCTATCTCTAAGGTTTGTTTCCTCTTGATGTAGCCTAATACAGGGACTCGCAAATAACACTTATATTGAAAGGGGTTGCCAAACTTCCAAAAACTAGAGTCTCCTGAAATCTCAACATACATTTTTTCATCCAATCTTCATGATACTTTCAAGTAATGATCAGTACACCAATCCCACTTGGATGCCCAAGTTTCGTTCTCCTACGTTGAAGCATCCGTTTGCAGTAACAGTTTGAATTTTTAGGTTTCACTCTGTTTTCTCCTATATTGACAGATGAAGTTCGAACTCTAAATCAAACTCGGTTTGTGCTAGCTTCTTGAAACTTGACACAATACAGTAGTTCTACGTTCTATCTCTAAGGTTTGTTTCCTCTTGATGTAGCCTTAAGCACAGGCTGGCGAATAACTCATTCAATGAAAGGCGTTGTTAGGCTGCCAAAAAACTACAGTCTCCTGAAATCACAACATATATTTTTTTTCCGACCTTCCTGATACTTTCAAATAATAAGCAGTACTCCAATCAAACTTGGATGTCCAAGTTTCGTTCTCCTACGTTGAAGCATCCGTTTGCAGTAACAGTTTGAATTTTTAGGTTTCACTGCGTTTTCTTCTATATTGACAGATGCAGTTAGAACTCTAAATCAAACACGGTTTGTGCTAGCTTCTTGAAACGTGACACAATACAGTAGTTCTACGTTCTATCTCTAAGGTTTGTTTCCTCTTGATGTAGCCTAATACAGGGACTCGCGAATAACACTTATATTGAAAGGGGTTGCCAAACTTCCAAAAACTAGAGTCTCCTGAAATCTCAACATACATTTTTTCATCCAATCTTCATGATACTTTCAAGTAATGATCAGTACACCAATCCCACTTGGATGCCCAAGTTTCGTTCTCCTACGTTGAGGCATCCGTTTGCAGTAACAGTTTGAATTTTTAGGTTTCACTCTGTTTTCTCCTATATTGACAGATGCAGTTCGAACTCTAAATCAAACACGGTTTGTGCTAGCTTCTTGAAACTTGACACAATACAGTAGTTCTACGTTCTATATCTAAGGTTTGTTTCCTCTTGATGTAGCCTTAAGCACAGGCTGGCGAATAACTCATTCAATGAAAGGCGTTGTTAGGCTGCCAAAAAACTACAGTCTCCTGAAATCACAACATATATTTTTTTTCCGACCTTCCTGATACTTTCAAATAATGAGCAGTACTCCAATGAAACTTGGATGTCCAAGTTTCGTTCTCCTACATTGAAGCATCCGTTTGCAGTAACAGTTTGAATTTTTAGGTTTCACTGTGTTTTCTTCTATATTGACAGATGCAGTTAGAACTCTAAATCAAACACGGTTTGTGCTAGCTTCTTGAAACGTGACACAATACAGTAGTTCTACGTTCTATCTCTAAGGTTTGTTTCCTCTTGATGTAGCCTTAAGCACAGGCTGGCGAATAACTCATTCAATGAAAGGCGTTGTTAGGCTGCCAAAAAACTACAGTCTCCTGAAATCACAACATACATTTTTTCATCCAATCTTCCTGATACTTTCAAATAATGAGCAGTACTCCAATCCAACTTGGAGGTCCAAGTTTCGTTCTCCTACGTTGAAGCATCCGTTTGCAGTAACAGTTTGAATTTTTAGGTTTCACTCTGTTTTCTCCTATATTGACAGATGCAGTTCGAACTCTAAATCAAACACGGTTTGTGCTAGCTTCTTGAAACTTGACACAATACAGTAGTTCTACGTTCTATCTCTAAGGTTTGTTTCCTCTTGATGTAGCCTTAAGCACAGGCTGGCGAATAACTCATTCAATGAAAGGCGTTGTTAGGCTGCCAAAAAACTACAGTCTCCTGAAATCACAACATACATTTTTTCATCCAATCTTCATGATACTTTCAAGTAATGATCAGTACACCAATCCCACTTGGATGCCCAAGTTTCGTTCTCCTACGTTGAAGCATCCGTTTGCAGTAACAGTTTGAATTTTTAGGTTTCACTCTGTTTTCTCCTATATTGACAGATGCAGTTCGAACTCTAAATCAAACACGGTTTGTGCTAGCTTCTTGAAACGTGACACAATACAGTAGTTCTACGTTCTATCTCTAAGGTTTGTTTCCTCTTGATGTAGCCTTAAGCACAGGCTGGCGAATAACTCATTCAATGAAAGGCGTTGTTAGGCTGCCAAAAAACTACAGTCTCCTGAAATCACAACATACATTTTTTCATCCAATCTTCATGATACTTTCAAGTAATGATCAGTACACCAATCCCACTTGGATGCAAAAGTTTCGTTCTCTTACGTTGAAGCATCCGTTTGCAGTAACAGTTTGAATTTTTAGGTTTCACTCTGTTTTCTCCTATATTGACAGATGCAGTTCGAACTCTAAATCAAACACGGTTTGTGCTAGCTTCTTGAAACGTGACACAATACAGTAGTTCTACGTTCTATCTCTAAGGTTTGTTTCCTCTTGATGTAGCCTTAAGCACAGGCTGGCGAATAACTCATTCAATGAAAGGCGTTGTTAGGCTGCCAAAAAACTACAGTCTCCTGAAATCACAACATACATTTTTTCATCCAATCTTCATGATACTTTCAAGTAATGATCAGTACACCAATCCCACTTGGATGCCCAAGTTTCGTTCTCCTACTTTGAAGCATCCGTTTGCAGTAACAGT
This sequence comes from Callospermophilus lateralis, assembly GCF_048772815.1. Lineage (NCBI taxonomy): Eukaryota > Metazoa > Chordata > Mammalia > Rodentia > Sciuridae > Callospermophilus > Callospermophilus lateralis. The sequence goes on along the minus strand of NW_027515052.1, from coordinate 88,307 downwards.
TTGAATTTTTAGGTTTCACTCTGTTTTCTCCTATATTGACAGATGCAGTTCGAACTCTAAATCAAACACGGTTTGTGCTAGCTTCTTGAAACTTGACACAATACAGTAGTTCTACGTTCTATCTCTAAGGTTTGTTTCCTCTTGATGTAGCCTTAAGCACAGGCTGGCGAATAACTCATTCAATGAAAGGCGTTGTTAGGCTGCCAAAAAACTACAGTCTCCTGAAATCACAACATATATTTTTTTTCCGACCTTCCTGATACTTTCAAATAATGAGCAGTACTCCAATCAAACTTGGATGTCCAAGTTTCGTTCTCCTACGTTGAAGCATCCGTTTGCAGTAACAGTTTGAATTTTTAGGTTTCACTGCGTTTTCTTCTATATTGACAGATGCAGTTAGAACTCTAAATCAAACACGGTTTGTGGTAGCTTCTTGAAACGTGACACAATACAGTAGTTCTACGTTCTATCTCTAAGGTTTGTTTCCTCTTGATGTAGCCTAATACAGGGACTCGCGAATAACACTTATTTTGAAACGGATTGCCAAACTTCCAAAAACTAGAGTCTCCTGAAATCTCAACATACATTTTTTTCATCCAATCTTCATGATACTTTCAAGTAATGATCAGTACAGCAATCCCACTTGGATGCCCAAGTATCGTTCTCCTACGTTGAAGCATCCGTTTGCAGTAACAGTTTGAATTTTTAGGTTTCACTCTGTTTTCTCCTATATTGACAGATGCAGTTCGAACTCTAAATCAAACACGGTTTGTGCTAGCTTCTTGAAACGTGACACAATACAGTAGTTCTACGTTCTATCTCTAAGGTTTGTTTCCTCTTGATGTAGCCTTAAGCACAGGCTGGCGAATAACTCATTCAATGAAAGGCGTTGTTAGGCTGCCAAAAAACTACAGTCTCCTGAAATCACAACATACATTTTTTCATCCAATCTTCATGATACTTTCAAGTAATGATCAGTACACGAATCCCACTTGGATGCCCAAGTTTCGTTCTCCTACGTTGAAGCATCCGTTTGCAGTAACAGTTTGAATTTTTAGGTTTCACTCTGTTTTCTCCTATATTGACAGATGCAGTTCGAACTCTAAATCAAACACGGTTTGTGCTAGCTTCTTGAAACTTGACACAATACAGTAGTTCTACGTTCTATCTCTAAGGTTTGTTTCCTCTTGATGTAGCCTTAAGCACAGGCTGGCGAATAACTCATTCAATGAAAGGCATTGTTAGGCTGCCAAAAAACTACAGTCTCCTGAAATCACAACATATATTTTTTTCCGACCTTCCTGATACTTTCAAATAATGAGCAGTACTCCAATCAAACTTGGATGTCCAAGTTTCGTTCTCCTACGTTGAAGCATCCGTTTGCAGTAACAGTTTGAATTTTTAGGTTTCACTGCGTTTTCTTCTATATTGACAGATGCAGTTAGAACTCTAAATCAAACACGGTTTGTGCTAGCTTCTTGAAACGTGACACAATACAGTAGTTCTACGTTCTATCTCTAAGGTTTGTTTCCTCTTGATGTAGCCTAATACAGGGACTCGCGAATAACACTTATATTGAAACGGATTGCCAAACTTCCAAAAACTAGAGTCTCCTGAAATCTCAACATACATTTTTTTCATCCAATCTTCATGATACTTTCAAGTAATGATCAGTACAGCAATCCCACTTGGATGCCCAAGTATCGTTCTCCTACGTTGAAGCATCCGTTTGCAGTAACAGTTTGAATTTTTAGGTTTCACTCTGTTTTCTCCTATATTGACAGATGCAGTTCGAACTCTAAATCAAACACGGTTTGTGCTAGCTTCTTGAAACTTGACACAATACAGTAGTTCTACGTTCTATCTCTAAGGTTTGTTTCCTCTTGATGTAGCCTTAAGCACAGGCTGGCGAATAACTCATTCAATGAAAGGCGTTGTTAGGCTGCCAAAAAACTACAGTCTCCTGAAATCACAACATACATTTTTTCATCCAATCTTCATGATACTTACAAGTAATGATCAGAACACCAATCGCACTTGGATGCCCAAGTTTCGTTCTCCTACGTTGAAGCATCCGTTTGCAGTAACAGTTTGAATTTTTAGGTTTCACTGCGTTTTCTCCTATATTGACAGATGCAGTTCGAACTCTAAATCAAACACGGTTTGTGCTAGCTTCTTGAAACTTGACACAATACATTAGTTCTACGTTCTATCTCTAAGATTTGTTTCCTCTTGATGTAGCCTTAAGCACAGGCTGGCGAATAACTCATTCAATGAAAGGCGTTGTTAGACTGCCAAAAAACTACAGTCTCCTGAAATCACAACATACATTTTTTCATCCAATCTTCATGATACTTTCAAGTAATGATCAGTACACCAATCCCACTTGGATGCCCAAGTTTCGTTCTCCTACGTTGAAGCATCCGTTTGCAGTAACAGTTTGAATTTTTAGGTTTCACTCTGTTTTCTCCTATATTGACAGATGCAGTTCGAACTCTAAATCAAACACGGTTTGTGCTAGCTTCTTGAAACGTGACACAATACAGTAGTTCTACGTTCTATCTCTAAGGTTTGTTTCCTCTTGATGTAGCCTTAAGCACAGGCTGGCGAATAACTCATTCAATGAAAGGCGTTGTTAGGCTGCCAAAAAACTACAGTCTCCTGAAATCACAACATATATTTTTTTTCCGACCTTCCTGATACTTTCAAATAATGAGCAGTACTCCAATCAAACTTGGATGTCCAAGTTTCGTTCTCCTACGTTGAAGCATCCGTTTGCAGTAACATTTTGAATTTTTAGGTTTCACTCTGTTTTCTTCTATATTGACAGATGCAGTTCGAACTCTAAATCAAACACGGTTTGTGCTAGCTTCTTGAAACGTGACACAATACAGTAGTTCTACGTTCTATCTCTAAGGTTTGTTTCCTCTTGATGTAGCCTAATACAGGGACTCGCAAATAACACTTATATTGAAAGGGGTTGCCAAACTTCCAAAAACTAGAGTCTCCTGAAATCTCAACATACATTTTTTCATCCAATCTTCATGATACTTTCAAGTAATGATCAGTACACCAATCCCACTTGGATGCCCAAGTTTCGTTCTCCTACGTTGAAGCATCCGTTTGCAGTAACAGTTTGAATTTTTAGGTTTCACTCTGTTTTCTCCTATATTGACAGATGAAGTTCGAACTCTAAATCAAACTCGGTTTGTGCTAGCTTCTTGAAACTTGACACAATACAGTAGTTCTACGTTCTATCTCTAAGGTTTGTTTCCTCTTGATGTAGCCTTAAGCACAGGCTGGCGAATAACTCATTCAATGAAAGGCGTTGTTAGGCTGCCAAAAAACTACAGTCTCCTGAAATCACAACATATATTTTTTTTCCGACCTTCCTGATACTTTCAAATAATAAGCAGTACTCCAATCAAACTTGGATGTCCAAGTTTCGTTCTCCTACGTTGAAGCATCCGTTTGCAGTAACAGTTTGAATTTTTAGGTTTCACTGCGTTTTCTTCTATATTGACAGATGCAGTTAGAACTCTAAATCAAACACGGTTTGTGCTAGCTTCTTGAAACGTGACACAATACAGTAGTTCTACGTTCTATCTCTAAGGTTTGTTTCCTCTTGATGTAGCCTAATACAGGGACTCGCGAATAACACTTATATTGAAAGGGGTTGCCAAACTTCCAAAAACTAGAGTCTCCTGAAATCTCAACATACATTTTTTCATCCAATCTTCATGATACTTTCAAGTAATGATCAGTACACCAATCCCACTTGGATGCCCAAGTTTCGTTCTCCTACGTTGAGGCATCCGTTTGCAGTAACAGTTTGAATTTTTAGGTTTCACTCTGTTTTCTCCTATATTGACAGATGCAGTTCGAACTCTAAATCAAACACGGTTTGTGCTAGCTTCTTGAAACTTGACACAATACAGTAGTTCTACGTTCTATATCTAAGGTTTGTTTCCTCTTGATGTAGCCTTAAGCACAGGCTGGCGAATAACTCATTCAATGAAAGGCGTTGTTAGGCTGCCAAAAAACTACAGTCTCCTGAAATCACAACATATATTTTTTTTCCGACCTTCCTGATACTTTCAAATAATGAGCAGTACTCCAATGAAACTTGGATGTCCAAGTTTCGTTCTCCTACATTGAAGCATCCGTTTGCAGTAACAGTTTGAATTTTTAGGTTTCACTGTGTTTTCTTCTATATTGACAGATGCAGTTAGAACTCTAAATCAAACACGGTTTGTGCTAGCTTCTTGAAACGTGACACAATACAGTAGTTCTACGTTCTATCTCTAAGGTTTGTTTCCTCTTGATGTAGCCTTAAGCACAGGCTGGCGAATAACTCATTCAATGAAAGGCGTTGTTAGGCTGCCAAAAAACTACAGTCTCCTGAAATCACAACATACATTTTTTCATCCAATCTTCATGATACTTTCAAGTAATGATCAGTACACCAATCCCACTTGGATGCCCAAGTTTCGTTCTCCTACGTTGAAGCATCCGTTTGCAGTAACAGTTTGAATTTTTAGGTTTCACTCTGTTTTCTCCTATATTGACAGATGCAGTTCGAACTCTAAATCAAACACGGTTTGTGCTAGCTTCTTGAAACGTGACACAATACAGTAGTTCTACGTTCTATCTCTAAGGTTTGTTTCCTCTTGATGTAGCCTTAAGCACAGGCTGGCGAATAACTCATTCAATGAAAGGCGTTGTTAGGCTGCCAAAAAACTACAGTCTCCTGAAATCACAACATACATTTTTTCATCCAATCTTCATGATACTTTCAAGTAATGATCAGTACACCAATCCCACTTGGATGCCCAAGTTTCGTTCTCCTACGTTGAAGCATCCGTTTGCAGTAACAGTTTGAATTTTTAGGTTTCACTCTGTTTTCTCCTATATTGACAGATGCAGTTCGAACTCTAAATCAAACACGGTTTGTGCTAGCTTCTTGAAACTTGACACAATACAGTAGTTCTACGTTCTATCTCTAAGGTTTGTTTCCTCTTGATGTAGCCTTAAGCACAGGCTGGCGAATAACTCATTCAATGAAAGGCGTTGTTAGGCTGCCAAAAAACTACAGTCTCCTGAAATCACAACATATATTTTTTTTCCGACCTTCCTGATACTTTCAAATAATGAGCAGTACTCCAATCAAACTTGGATGTCCAAGTTTCGTTCTCCTACGTTGAAGCATCCGTTTGCAGTAACAGTTTGAATTTTTAGGTTTCACTGCGTTTTCTTCTATATTGACAGATGCAGTTAGAACTCTAAATCAAACACGGTTTGTGCTAGCTTCTTGAAACGTGACACAATACAGTAGTTCTACGTTCTATCTCTAAGGTTTGTTTCCTCTTGATGTAGCCTAATACAGGGACTCGCGAATAACACTTATATTGAAACGGATTGCCAAACTTCCAAAAACTAGCGTCTCCTGAAATCTCAACATACATTTTTTTCATCCAATCTTCATGATACTTTCAAGTAATGATCAGTACAGCAATCCCACTTGGATGCCCAAGTATCGTTCTCCTACGTTGAAGCATCCGTTTGCAGTAACAGTTTGAATTTTTAGGTTTCACTCTGTTTTCTCCTATATTGACAGATGCATTTCGAACTCTAAATCAAACACGGTTTGTGCTAGCTTCTTGAAATTTGACACAATACAGTAGTTCTACGTTCTATCTCTAAGGTTTGTTTCCTCTTGATGTAGCCTTAAGCACAGGCTGGCGAATAACTCATTCAATGAAAGGCGTTGTTAGGCTGCCAAAAACTACAGTCTCCTGAAATCACAACATACATTTTTTCATCCAATCTTCATGATACTTTCAAGTAATGATCAGTACACCAATCCCACTTGGATGCCCAAGTTTCGTTCTCCTACGTTGAAGCATCCGTTTGCAGTAACAGTTTGAATTTTTAGGTTTCACTCTGTTTTCTCCTATATTGACAGATGCAGTTCGAACTCTAAATCAAACACGGTTTGTGCTAACTTCTTGAAACTTGACACAATACAGTAGTTCTACGTTCTATCTCTAAGATTTGTTTCCTCTTGATGTAGCCTTAAGCACAGGCTGGCGAATAACTCATTCAATGAAAGGCGTTGTTAGGCTGCCAAAAAACTACAGTCTCCTGAAATCACAACATACATTTTTTCATCCAATCTTCATGATACTTTCAAGTAATGATCAGTACACCAATCCCACTTGGATGCCCAAGTTTCGTTCTCCTACGTTGAAGCATCCGTTTGCAGTAACAGTTTGAATTTTTAGGTTTCACTCTGTTTTCTCCTATATTGACAGATGCAGTTCGAACTCTAAATCAAACACGGTTTGTGCTAGCTTCTTGAAACGTGACACAATACAGTAGTTCTACGTTCTATCTCTAAGGTTTGTTTCCTCTTGATGTAGCCTTAAGCACAGGCTGGCGAATAACTCATTCAATGAAAGGCGTTGTTAGGCTGCCAAAAAACTACAGTCTCCTGAAATCACAACATACATTTTTTCATCCAATCTTCATGATACTTTCAAGTAATGATCAGTACACCAATCCCACTTGGATGCCCAAGTTTCGTTCTCCTACGTTGAAGCATCCGTTTGCAGTAACAGTTTGAATTTTTAGGTTTCACTCTGTTTTCTCCTATATTGACAGATGCAGTTCGAACTCTAAATCAAACACGGTTTGTGCTAGCTTCTTGAAACGTGACACAATACAGTAGTTCTACGTTCTATCTCTAAGGTTTGTTTCCTCTTGATGTAGCCTTAAGCACAGGCTGGCGAATAACTCATTCAATGAAAGGCGTTGTTAGGCTGCCAAAAAACTACAGTCTCCTGAAATCACAACATACATTTTTTCATCCAATCTTCATGATACTTTCATGTAATGATCAGTACACCAATCCCACTTGGATGCCCAAGTTTCGTTCTCCTACGTTGAAGCATCCGTTTGCAGTAACAGTTTGAATTTTTAGGTTTCACTCTGTTTTCTCCTATATTGACAGATGCAGTTCGAACTCTAAATCAAACACGGTTTGTGCTAGCTTCTTCAAACTTGACACAATACAGTAGTTCTACGTTCTATCTCTAAGGTTTGTTTCCTCTTGATGTAGCCTTAAGCACAGGCTGGCGAATAACTCATTCAATGAAAGGCGTTGTTAGGCTGCCAAAAAACTACAGTCTCCTGAAATCACAACATATATTTTTTTTCCGACCTTCCTGATACTTTCAAATAATGAGCAGTACTCCAATCAAACTTGGATGTCCAAGTTTCGTTCTCCTACGTTGAAGCATCCGTTTGCAGTAACAGTTTGAATTTTTAGGTTTCACTGCGTTTTCTTCTATATTGACAGATGCAGTTAGAACTCTAAATCAAACACGGTTTGTGCTAGCTTCTTGAAACGTGACACAATACAGTAGTTCTACGTTCTATCTCTAAGGTTTGTTTCCTCTTGATGTAGCCTAATACAGGGACTCGCGAATAACACTTATATTGAAACGGATTGCCAAACTTCCAAAAACTAGAGTCTCCTGAAATCTCAACATACATTTTTTTCATCCAATCTTCATGATACTTTCAAGTAATGATCAGTACAGCAATCCCACTTGGATGCCCAAGTATCGTTCTCCTACGTTGAAGCATCCGTTTGCAGTAACAGTTTAAATTTTTAGGTTTCACTCTGTTTTCTCCTATATTGACAGATGCAGTTCGAACTCTAAATCAAACACGGTTTGTGCTAGCTTCTTGAAACTTGACACAATACAGTAGTTCTACGTTCTATCTCTAAGGTTTGTTTCCTCTTGATGTAGCCTTAAGCACAGGCTGGCGAATAACTCATTCAATGAAAGGCGTTGTTAGGCTGCCAAAAAACTACAGTCTCCTGAAATCACAACATACATTTTTTCATCCAATCTTCATGATACTTACAAGTAATGATCAGAACACCAATCCCACTTGGATGCCCAAGTTTCGTTCTCCTACGTTGAAGCATCCGTTTGCAGTAACAGTTTGAATTTTTAGGTTTCACTGCGTTTTCTCCTATATTGACAGATGCAGTTCGAACTCTAAATCAAACACGGTTTGTGCTAGCTTCTTGAAACTTGACACAATACAGTAGTTCTACGTTCTATCTCTAAGATTTGTTTCCTCTTGATGTAGCCTTAAGCACAGGCTGGCGAATAACTCATTCAATGAAAGGCGTTGTTAGACTGCCAAAAAACTACAGTCTCCTGAAATCACAACATACATTTTTTCATCAATCTTCATGATACTTTCAAGTAATGATCAGTACACCAATCCAACTTGGATGCCCAAGTTTCGTTCTCCTATGTTGAAGCATCCGTTTGCAGTAACAGTTTGAATTTTTAGGTTTCACTCTGTTTTCTCCTATATTGACAGATGCAGTTCGAACTCTAAATCAAACACGGTTTGTGCTAGCTTCTTGAAACGTGACACAATACAGTAGTTCTACGTTCTATCTCTAAGGTTTGTTTCCTCTTGATGTAGCCTTAAGCACAGGCTGGCGAATAACTCATTCAATGAAAGGCGTTGTTAGGCTGCCAAAAAACTACAGTCTCCTGAAATCACAACATATATTTTTTTTCCGACCTTCCTGATACTTTCAAATAATGAGCAGTACTCCAATCAAACTTGGATGTCCAAGTTTCGTTCTCCTACGTTGAAGCATCCGTTTGCAGTAACAGTTTGAATTTTTAGGTTTCACTCTGTTTTCTTCTATATTGACAGATGCAGTTAGAACTCTAAATCAAACACGGTTTGTGCTAGCTTCTTGAAACGTGACACAATACAGTAGTTCTACGTTCTATCTCTAAGGTTTGTTTCCTCTTGATGTAGCCTAATACAGGGACTCGCGAATAACACTTATATTGAAAGGGGTTGCCAAACTTCCAAAAACTAGAGTCTCCTGAAATCTCAACATACATTTTTTCATCCAATCATCATGATACTTTCAAGTAATGATCAGTACACCAATCCCACTTGGATGCCCAAGTTTCGTTCTCCTACGTTGAAGCATCCGTTTGCAGTAACAGTTTGAATTTTTAGGTTTCACTCTGTTTTCTCCTATATTGACAGATGCAGTTCGAACTCTAAATCAAACACGGTTTGTGCTAGCTTCTTGAAACGTGACACAATACAGTAGTTCTACGTTCTATCTCTAAGGTTTGTTTCCTCTTGATGTAGCCTTAAGCACAGGCTGGCGAATAACTCATTCAATGAAAGGCGTTGTTAGGCTGCCAAAAAACTACAGTCTCCTGAAATCACAACATATATTTTTTTTCCGACCTTCCTGATACTTTCAAATAATGAGCAGTACTCCAATCAAACTTGGATGTCCAAGTTTCGTTCTCCTACGTTGAAGCATCCGTTTGCAGTAACAGTTTGAATTTTTAGGTTTCACTCTGTTTTCTCCTATATTGACAGATGCAGTTCGAACTCTAAATCAAACACGGTTTGTGCTAGCTTCTTGAAACGTGACACAATACAGTAGTTCTACGTTCTATCTCTAAGGTTTGTTTCCTCTTGATGTAGCCTTAAGCACAGGCTGGCGAATAACTCATTCAATGAAAGGCGTTGTTAGGCTGCCAAAAAACTACAGTCTCCTGAAATCACAACATATATTTTTTTTCCGACCTTCCTGATACTTTCAAATAATGAGCAGTACTCCAATCAAACTTGGATGTCCAAGTTTCGTTCTCCTACGTTGAAGCATCCGTTTGCAGTAACATTTTGAATTTTTAGGTTTCACTCTGTTTTCTTCTATATTGACAGATGCAGTTCGAACTCTAAATCAAACACGGTTTGTGCTAGCTTCTTGAAACGTGACACAATACAGTAGTTCTACGTTCTATCTCTAAGGTTTGTTTCCTCTTGATGTAGCCTAATACAGGGACTCGCAAATAACACTTATATTGAAAGGGGTTGCCAAACTTCCAAAAACTAGAGTCTCCTGAAATCTCAACATACATTTTTTCATCCAATCTTCATGATACTTTCAAGTAATGATCAGTACACCAATCCCACTTGGATGCCCAAGTTTCGTTCTCCTACGTTGAAGCATCCGTTTGCAGTAACAGTTTGAATTTTTAGGTTTCACTCTGTTTTCTCCTATATTGACAGATGAAGTTCGAACTCTAAATCAAACTCGGTTTGTGCTAGCTTCTTGAAACTTGACACAATACAGTAGTTCTACGTTCTATCTCTAAGGTTTGTTTCCTCTTGATGTAGCCTTAAGCACAGGCTGGCGAATAACTCATTCAATGAAAGGCGTTGTTAGGCTGCCAAAAAACTACAGTCTCCTGAAATCACAACATATATTTTTTTTCCGACCTTCCTGATACTTTCAAATAATAAGCAGTACTCCAATCAAACTTGGATGTCCAAGTTTCGTTCTCCTACGTTGAAGCATCCGTTTGCAGTAACAGTTTGAATTTTTAGGTTTCACTGCGTTTTCTTCTATATTGACAGATGCAGTTAGAACTCTAAATCAAACACGGTTTGTGCTAGCTTCTTGAAACGTGACACAATACAGTAGTTCTACGTTCTATCTCTAAGGTTTGTTTCCTCTTGATGTAGCCTAATACAGGGACTCGCGAATAACACTTATATTGAAAGGGGTTGCCAAACTTCCAAAAACTAGAGTCTCCTGAAATCTCAACATACATTTTTTCATCCAATCTTCATGATACTTTCAAGTAATGATCAGTACACCAATCCCACTTGGATGCCCAAGTTTCGTTCTCCTACGTTGAAGCATCCGTTTGCAGTAACAGTTTGAATTTTTAGGTTTCACTCTGTTTTCTCCTATATTGACAGATGCAGTTCGAACTCTAAATCAAACACGGTTTGTGCTAGCTTCTTGAAACTTGACACAATACAGTAGTTCTACGTTCTATATCTAAGGTTTGTTTCCTCTTGATGTAGCCTTAAGCACAGGCTGGCGAATAACTCATTCAATGAAAGGCGTTGTTAGGCTGCCAAAAAACTACAGTCTCCTGAAATCACAACATATATTTTTTTTCCGACCTTCCTGATACTTTCAAATAATGAGCAGTACTCCAATGAAACTTGGATGTCCAAGTTTCGTTCTCCTACATTGAAGCATCCGTTTGCAGTAACAGTTTGAATTTTTAGGTTTCACTGTGTTTTCTTCTATATTGACAGATGCAGTTAGAACTCTAAATCAAACACGGTTTGTGCTAGCTTCTTGAAACGTGACACAATACAGTAGTTCTACGTTCTATCTCTAAGGTTTGTTTCCTCTTGATGTAGCCTTAAGCACAGGCTGGCGAATAACTCATTCAATGAAAGGCGTTGTTAGGCTGCCAAAAAACTACAGTCTCCTGAAATCACAACATACATTTTTTCATCCAATCTTCATGATACTTTCAAGTAATGATCAGTACACCAATCCCACTTGGATGCCCAAGTTTCGTTCTCCTACGTTGAAGCATCCGTTTGCAGTAACAGTTTGAATTTTTAGGTTTCACTCTGTTTTCTCCTATATTGACAGATGCAGTTCGAACTCTAAATCAAACACGGTTTGTGCTAGCTTCTTGAAACTTGACACAATACAGTAGTTCTACGTTCTATCTCTAAGGTTTGTTTCCTCTTGATGTAGCCTTAAGCACAGGCTGGCGAATAACTCATTCAATGAAAGGCGTTGTTAGGCTGCCAAAAAACTACAGTCTCCTGAAATCACAACATATATTTTTTTTCCGACCTTCCTGATACTTTCAAATAATGAGCAGTACTCCAATCAAACTTGGATGTCCAAGTTTCGTTCTCCTACGTTGAAGCATCCGTTTGCAGTAACAGTTTGAATTTTTAGGTTTCACTGCGTTTTCTTCTATATTGACAGATGCAGTTAGAACTCTAAATCAAACACGGTTTGTGCTAGCTTCTTGAAACGTGACACAATACAGTAGTTCTACGTTCTATCTCTAAGGTTTGTTTCCTCTTGATGTAGCCTAATACAGGGACTCGCGAATAACACTTATATTGAAACGGATTGCCAAACTTCCAAAAACTAGCGTCTCCTGAAATCTCAACATACATTTTTTTCATCCAATCTTCATGATACTTTCAAGTAATGATCAGTACAGCAATCCCACTTGGATGCCCAAGTATCGTTCTCCTACGTTGAAGCATCCGTTTGCAGTAACAGTTTGAATTTTTAGGTTTCACTCTGTTTTCTCCTATATTGACAGATGCATTTCGAACTCTAAATCAAACACGGTTTGTGCTAGCTTCTTGAAATTTGACACAATACAGTAGTTCTACGTTCTATCTCTAAGGTTTGTTTCCTCTTGATGTAGCCTTAAGCACAGGCTGGCGAATAACTCATTCAATGAAAGGCGTTGTTAGGCTGCCAAAAACTACAGTCTCCTGAAATCACAACATACATTTTTTCATCCAATCTTCATGATACTTTCAAGTAATGATCAGTACACCAATCCCACTTGGATGCCCAAGTTTCGTTCTCCTACGTTGAAGCATCCGTTTGCAGTAACAGTTTGAATTTTTAGGTTTCACTCTGTTTTCTCCTATATTGACAGATGCAGTTCGAACTCTAAATCAAACACGGTTTGTGCTAACTTCTTGAAACTTGACACAATACAGTAGTTCTACGTTCTATCTCTAAGATTTGTTTCCTCTTGATGTAGCCTTAAGCACAGGCTGGCGAATAACTCATTCAATGAAAGGCGTTGTTAGGCTGCCAAAAAACTACAGTCTCCTGAAATCACAACATACATTTTTTCATCCAATCTTCATGATACTTTCAAGTAATGATCAGTACACCAATCCCACTTGGATGCCCAAGTTTCGTTCTCCTACGTTGAAGCATCCGTTTGCAGTAACAGTTTGAATTTTTAGGTTTCACTCTGTTTTCTCCTATATTGACAGATGCAGTTCGAACTCTAAATCAAACACGGTTTGTGCTAGCTTCTTGAAACGTGACACAATACAGTAGTTCTACGTTCTATCTCTAAGGTTTGTTTCCTCTTGATGTAGCCTTAAGCACAGGCTGGCGAATAACTCATTCAATGAAAGGCGTTGTTAGGCTGCCAAAAAACTACAGTCTCCTGAAATCACAACATACATTTTTTCATCCAATCTTCATGATACTTTCAAGTAATGATCAGTACACCAATCCCACTTGGATGCCCAAGTTTCGTTCTCCTACGTTGAAGCATCCGTTTGCAGTAACAGTTTGAATTTTTAGGTTTCACTCTGTTTTCTCCTATATTGACAGATGCAGTTCGAACTCTAAATCAAACACGGTTTGTGCTAGCTTCTTGAAACGTGACACAATACAGTAGTTCTACGTTCTATCTCTAAGGTTTGTTTCCTCTTGATGTAGCCTTAAGCACAGGCTGGCGAATAACTCATTCAATGAAAGGCGTTGTTAGGCTGCCAAAAAACTACAGTCTCCTGAAATCACAACATACATTTTTTCATCCAATCTTCATGATACTTTCATGTAATGATCAGTACACCAATCCCACTTGGATGCCCAAGTTTCGTTCTCCTACGTTGAAGCATCCGTTTGCAGTAACAGTTTGAATTTTTAGGTTTCACTCTGTTTTCTCCTATATTGACAGATGCAGTTCGAACTCTAAATCAAACACGGTTTGTGCTAGCTTCTTCAAACTTGACACAATACAGTAGTTCTACGTTCTATCTCTAAGGTTTGTTTCCTCTTGATGTAGCCTTAAGCACAGGCTGGCGAATAACTCATTCAATGAAAGGCGTTGTTAGGCTGCCAAAAAACTACAGTCTCCTGAAATCACAACATATATTTTTTTTCCGACCTTCCTGATACTTTCAAATAATGAGCAGTACTCCAATCAAACTTGGATGTCCAAGTTTCGTTCTCCTACGTTGAAGCATCCGTTTGCAGTAACAGTTTGAATTTTTAGGTTTCACTGCGTTTTCTTCTATATTGACAGATGCAGTTAGAACTCTAAATCAAACACGGTTTGTGCTAGCTTCTTGAAACGTGACACAATACAGTAGTTCTACGTTCTATCTCTAAGGTTTGTTTCCTCTTGATGTAGCCTAATACAGGGACTCGCGAATAACACTTATATTGAAACGGATTGCCAAACTTCCAAAAACTAGAGTCTCCTGAAATCTCAACATACATTTTTTTCATCCAATCTTCATGATACTTTCAAGTAATGATCAGTACAGCAATCCCACTTGGATGCCCAAGTATCGTTCTCCTACGTTGAAGCATCCGTTTGCAGTAACAGTTTAAATTTTTAGGTTTCACTCTGTTTTCTCCTATATTGACAGATGCAGTTCGAACTCTAAATCAAACACGGTTTGTGCTAGCTTCTTGAAACTTGACACAATACAGTAGTTCTACGTTCTATCTCTAAGGTTTGTTTCCTCTTGATGTAGCCTTAAGCACAGGCTGGCGAATAACTCATTCAATGAAAGGCGTTGTTAGGCTGCCAAAAAACTACAGTCTCCTGAAATCACAACATACATTTTTTCATCCAATCTTCATGATACTTACAAGTAATGATCAGAACACCAATCCCACTTGGATGCCCAAGTTTCGTTCTCCTACGTTGAAGCATCCGTTTGCAGTAACAGTTTGAATTTTTAGGTTTCACTGCGTTTTCTCCTATATTGACAGATGCAGTTCGAACTCTAAATCAAACACGGTTTGTGCTAGCTTCTTGAAACTTGACACAATACAGTAGTTCTACGTTCTATCTCTAAGATTTGTTTCCTCTTGATGTAGCCTTAAGCACAGGCTGGCGAATAACTCATTCAATGAAAGGCGTTGTTAGACTGCCAAAAAACTACAGTCTCCTGAAATCACAACATACATTTTTTCATCAATCTTCATGATACTTTCAAGTAATGATCAGTACACCAATCCAACTTGGATGCCCAAGTTTCGTTCTCCTATGTTGAAGCATCCGTTTGCAGTAACAGTTTGAATTTTTAGGTTTCACTCTGTTTTCTCCTATATTGACATATGCAGTTCGAACTCTAAATCAAACACGGTTTGTGCTAGCTTCTTGAAACGTGACACAATACAGTAGTTCTACGTTCTATCTCTAAGGTTTGTTTCCTCTTGATGTAGCCTTAAGCACAGGCTGGCGAATAACTCATTCAATGAAAGGCGTTGTTAGGCTGCCAAAAAACTACAGTCTCCTGAAATCACAA
The DNA here is from genome assembly GCF_048772815.1 of Callospermophilus lateralis. Taxonomy (NCBI): domain Eukaryota; kingdom Metazoa; phylum Chordata; class Mammalia; order Rodentia; family Sciuridae; genus Callospermophilus; species Callospermophilus lateralis. The sequence continues at coordinate 73,091 of NW_027515052.1, read as the reverse complement.
CATATATTTTTTTTCCGACCTTCCTGATACTTTCAAATAATGAGCAGTACTCCAATCAAACTTGGATGTCCAAGTTTCGTTCTCCTACGTTGAAGCATCCGTTTGCAGTAACAGTTTGAATTTTTAGGTTTCACTCTGTTTTCTTCTATATTGACAGATGCAGTTAGAACTCTAAATCAAACACGGTTTGTGCTAGCTTCTTTAAACGTGACACAATACAGTAGTTCTACGTTCTATCTCTAAGGTTTGTTTCCTCTTGATGTAGCCTAATACAGGGACTCGCGAATAACACTTATATTGAAAGGGGTTGCCAAACTTCCAAAAACTAGAGTCTCCTGAAATCTCAACATACATTTTTTCATCCAATCATCATGATACTTTCAAGTAATGATCAGTACACCAATCCCACTTGGATGCCCAAGTTTCGTTCTCCTACGTTGAAGCATCCGTTTGCAGTAACAGTTTGAATTTTTAGGTTTCACTCTGTTTTCTCCTATATTGACAGATGCAGTTCGAACTCTAAATCAAACACGGTTTGTGCTAGCTTCTTGAAACGTGACACAATACAGTAGTTCTACGTTCTATCTCTAAGGTTTGTTTCCTCTTGATGTAGCCTTAAGCACAGGCTGGCGAATAACTCATTCAATGAAAGGCGTTGTTAGGCTGCCAAAAAACTACAGTCTCCTGAAATCACAACATATATTTTTTTCCGACCTTCCTGATACTTTCAAATAATGAGCAGTACTCCAATCAAACTTGGATGTCCAAGTTTCGTTCTCCTACGTTGAAGCATCCGTTTGCAGTAACAGTTTGAATTTTTAGGTTTCACTCTGTTTTCTCCTATATTGACAGATGCAGTTCGAACTCTAAATCAAACACGGTTTGTGCTAGCTTCTTGAAACGTGACACAATACAGTAGTTCTACGTTCTATCTCTAAGGTTTGTTTCCTCTTGATGTAGCCTTAAGCACAGGCTGGCGAATAACTCATTCAATGAAAGGCGTTGTTAGGCTGCCAAAAAACTACAGTCTCCTGAAATCACAACATACATTTTTTCATCCAATCTTCATGATACTTTCAAGTTATGATCAGTACACCAATCCCACTTGGATGCCCAAGTTTCGTTCTCCTACGTTGAAGCATCCGTTTGCAGTAACAGTTTGAATTTTTAGGTTTCACTCTGTTTTCTCCTATATTGACAGATGCAGTTCGAACTCTAAATCAAACACGGTTTGTGCTAGCTTCTTGAAACTTGACACAATACAGTAGTTCTACGTTCTACCTCTAAGGTTTGTTTCCTCTTGATGTAGCCTTAAGCACAGGCTGGCGAATAACTCATTCAATGAAAGGCGTTGTTAGGCTGCCAAAAAACTACAGTCTCCTGAAATCACAACATACATTTTTTCATCCAATCTTCATGATACTTTCAAGTAATGATCAGTACACCAATCCCACTTGGATGCCCAAGTTTCGTTCTCCTACGTTGAAGCATCCGTTTGCAGTAACAGTTTGAATTTTTAGGTTTCACTCTGTTTTCTCCTATATTGACAGATGCAGTTCGAACTCTAAATCAAACACGGTTTGTGCTAGCTTCTTGAAACTTGACACAATACAGTAGTTCTACGTTCTATCTCTAAGGTTTGTTTCCTCTTGATGTAGCCTTAAGCACAGGCTGGCGAATAACTCATTCAATGAAAGGCGTTGCTAGGCTGCCAAAAAACTACAGTCTCCTGAAATCACAACATATATTTTTTTTCCGACCTTCCTCATACTTTCAAATAATGAGCAGTACTCCAATCAAACTTGGATGTCCAAGTTTCGTTCTCCTACGTTGAAGCATCCGTTTGCAGTAACAGTTTGAATTTTTAGGTTTCACTGCGTTTTCTTCTATATTGACAGATGCAGTTAGAACTCTAAATCAAACACGGTTTGTGCTAGCTTCTTGAAACGTGACACAATACAGTAGTTCTACGTTCTATGTCTAAGGTTTGTTTCCTCTTGATGTAGCCTAATACAGGGACTCGCGAATAACACTTATGTTGAAAGGGATTGCCAAACTTCCAAAAACTAGAGTCTCCTGAAATCTCAACATACATTTTTTTCATCCAATCTTCATGATACTTTCAAGTAATGATCAGTACACCAATCCCACTTGGATGCCCAAGTATCGTTCTCCTACGTTGAAGCATCCGTTTGCAGTAACAGTTTGAATTTTTAGGTTTCACTCTGTTTTCTCCTATATTGACAGATGCAGTTCGAACTCTAAATCAAACACGGTTTGTGCTAGCTTCTTGAAACTTGACACAATACAGTAGTTCTACGTTCTATCTCTAAGGTTTGTTTCCTCTTGATGTAGCCTTAAGCACAGGCTGGCGAATAACTCATTCAATGAAAGGCGTTGTTAGGCTGCCAAAAAACTACAATCTCCTGAAATCACAACATATATTTTTTTTCCGACCTTCCTGATACTTTCAAATAATGAGCAGTACTCCAATCAAACTTGGATGTCCAAGTTTCGTTCTCCTACGTTGAAGCATCCGTTTGCAGTAACAGTTTGAATTTTTAGGTTTCACTGCGTTTTCTTCTATATTGACAGATGCAGTTAGAACTCTAAATCAAACACGGTTTGTGCTAGCTTCTTGAAACGTGACACAATACAGTAGTTCTACGTTCTATCTCTAAGGTTTGTTTCCTCTTGATGTAGCCTAATACAGGGACTCGCGAATAACACTTATATTGAAAGGGGTTGCCAAACTTCCAAAAACTAGAGTCTCCTGAAATCTCAACATACATTTTTTCATCCAATCTTCATGATACTTTCAAGTAATGATCAGTAAACCAATCCCACTTGGATGCCCAAGTATCATTCTCCTACGTTGAAGCATCCGTTTGCAGTAACAGTTTGAATTTTTAGGTTTCACTCTGTTTTCTCCTATATTGACAGATGCAGTTCGAACTCTAAATCAAACACGGTTTGTGCTAGCTTCTTGAAACTTGACACAATACAGTAGTTCTACGTTCTATCTCTAAGGTTTGTTTCCTCTTGATGTAGCCTTAAGCACAGGCTGGCGAATAACTCATTCAATGAAAGGCGTTGTTAGGCTGCCAAAAAACTACAGTCTCCTGAAATCACAACATACATTTTTTCATCCAATCTTCATGATACTTTCAAGTAATGATCAGTACACCATTCCCACTTGGATGCCCAAGTTTCGTTCTCCTACGTTGAAGCATCCGTTTGCAGTAACAGTTTGAATTTTTAGGTTTCACTCTGTTTTCTCCTATATTGACAGATGCAGTTCGAACTCTAAATCAAACACGGTTTGTGCTAGCTTCTTGAAACGTGACACAATACAGTAGTTCTACGTTCTATCTCTAAGGTTTGTTTCCTCTTGATGTAGCCTTAAGCACAGGCTGGCGAATAACTCATTCAATGAAAGGCGTTGTTAGGCTGCCAAAAAACTACAGTCTCCTGAAATCACAACATACATTTTTTCATCCAATCTTCATGATACTTTCAAGTTATGATCAGTACACCAATCCCACTTGGATGCCCAAGTTTCGTTCTCCTACGTTGAAGCATCCGTTTGCAGTAACAGTTTGAATTTTTAGGTTTCACTCTGTTTTCTCCTATATTGACAGATGCAGTTCGAACTCTAAATCAAACACGGTTTGTGCTAGCTTCTTGAAACTTGACACAATACAGTAGTTCTACGTTCTATCTCTAAGGTTTGTTTCCTCTTGATGTAGCCTTAAGCACAGGCTGGCGAATAACTCATTCAATGAAAGGCGTTGTTAGGCTGCCAAAAAACTACAGTCTCCTGAAATCACAACATACATTTTTTCATCCAATCTTCATGATACTTTCAAGTTATGATCAGTACACCAATCCCACTTGGATGCCCAAGTTTCGTTCTCCTACGTTGAAGCATCCGTTTGCAGTAACAGTTTGAATTTTTAGGTTTCACTCTGTTTTCTCCTATATTGACAGATGCAGTTCGAACTCTATATCAAACACGGTTTGTGCTAGCTTCTTGAAACTTGACACAATACAGTAGTTCTACGTTCTATCTCTAAGGTTTGTTTCCTCTTGATGTAGCCTTAAGCACAGGCTGGCGAATAACTCATTCAATGAAAGGCGTTGTTAGGCTGCCAAAAAACTACAGTCTCCTGAAATCACAACATATATTTTTTTTCCGACCTTCCTGATACTTTCAAATAATGAGCAGTACTCCAATCAAACTTGGATGTCCAAGTTTCGTTCTCCTACGTTGAAGCATCCGTTTGCAGTAACAGTTTGAATTTTTAGGTTTCACTGCGTTTTCTTCTATATTGACAGATGCAGTTAGAACTCTAAATCAAACACGGTTTGTGCTAGCTTCTTGAAACGTGACACAATACAGTAGTTCTACGTTCTATGTCTAAGGTTTGTTTCCTCTTGATGTAGCCTAATACAGGGACTCGCGAATAACACTTATGTTGAAAGGGATTGCCAAACTTCCAAAAACTAGAGTCTCGTGAAATCTCAACATACATTTTTTTCATCCAATCTTCATGATACTTTCAAGTAATGATCAGTACACCAATCCCACTTGGATGCCCAAGTATCGTTCTCCTACGTTGAAGCATCCGTTTGCAGTAACAGTTTGAATTTTTAGGTTTCACTCTGTTTTCTCCTATATTGACAGATGCAGTTCGAACTCTAAATCAAACACGGTTTGTGCTAGCTTCTTGAAACTTGACACAATACAGTAGTTCTACGTTCTATCTCTAAGGTTTGTTTCCTCTTGATGTAGCCTTAAGCACAGGCTGGCGAATAACTCATTCAATGAAAGGCGTTGTTAGGCTGCCAAAAAACTACAGTCTCCTGAAATCACAACATATATTTTTTTTCCGACCTTCCTGATACTTTCAAATAATGAGCAGTACTCCAATCAAACTTGGATGTCCAAGTTTCGTTCTCCTACGTTGAAGCATCCGTTTGCAGTAACAGTTTGAATTTTTAGGTTTCACTGCGTTTTCTTCTATATTGACAGATGCAGTTAGAACTCTAAATCAAACACGGTTTGTGCTAGCTTCTTGAAACGTGACACAATACAGTAGTTCTACGTTCTATCTCTAAGGTTTGTTTCCTCTTGATGTAGCCTAATACAGGGACTCGCGAATAACACTTATATTGAAAGGGGTTGCCAAACTTCCAAAAACTAGAGTCTCCTGAAATCTCAACATACATATTTTCATCCAATCTTCATGATACTTTCAAGTAATGATCAGTAAACCAATCCCACTTGGATGCCCAAGTATCATTCTCCTACGTTGAAGCATCCGTTTGCAGTAACAGTTTGAATTTTTAGGTTTCACTCTGTTTTCTCCTATATTGACAGATGCAGTTCGAACTCTAAATCAAACACGGTTTGTGCTAGCTTCTTGAAACTTGACACAATACAGTAGTTCTACGTTCTATCTCTAAGGTTTGTTTCCTCTTGATGTAGCCTTAAGCACAGGCTGGCGAATAACTCATTCAATGAAAGGCGTTGTTAGGCTGCCAAAAAACTACAGTCTCCTGAAATCACAACATATATTTTTTTTCCGACCTTCCTCATACTTTCAAATAATGAGCAGTACTCCAATCAAACTTGGATGTCCAAGTTTCGTTCTCCTACGTTGAAGCATCCGTTTGCAGTAACAGTTTGAATTTTTAGGTTTCACTGCGTTTTCTTCTATATTGACAGATGCAGTTAGAACTCTAAATCAAACACGGTTTGTGCTAGCTTCTTGAAACGTGACACAATACAGTAGTTCTACGTTCTATGTCTAAGGTTTGTTTCCTCTTGATGTAGCCTAATACAGGGACTCGCGAATAACACTTATGTTGAAAGGGATTGCCAAACTTCCAAAAACTAGAGTCTCCTGAAATCTCAACATACATTTTTTTCATCCAATCTTCATGATACTTTCAAGTAATGATCAGTACACCAATCCCACTTGGATGCCCAAGTATCGTTCTCCTACGTTGAAGCATCCGTTTGCAGTAACAGTTTGAATTTTTAGGTTTCACTCTGTTTTCTCCTATATTGACAGATGCAGTTCGAACTCTAAATCAAACACGGTTTGTGCTAGCTTCTTGAAACTTGACACAATACAGTAGTTCTACGTTCTATCTCTAAGGTTTGTTTCCTCTTGATGTAGCCTTAAGCACAGGCTGGCGAATAACTCATTCAATGAAAGGCGTTGTTAGGCTGCCAAAAAACTACAGTCTCCTGAAATCACAACATATATTTTTTTTCCGACCTTCCTGATACTTTCAAATAATGAGCAGTACTCCAATCAAACTTGGATGTCCAAGTTTCGTTCTCCTACGTTGAAGCATCCGTTTGCAGTAACAGTTTGAATTTTTAGGTTTCACTGCGTTTTCTTCTATATTGACAGATGCAGTTAGAACTCTAAATCAAACACGGTTTGTGCTAGCTTCTTGAAACGTGACACAATACAGTAGTTCTACGTTCTATCTCTAAGGTTTGTTTCCTCTTGATGTAGCCTAATACAGGGACTCGCGAATAACACTTATATTGAAAGGGGTTGCCAAACTTCCAAAAACTAGAGTCTCCTGAAATCTCAACATACATATTTTCATCCAATCTTCATGATACTTTCAAGTAATGATCAGTAAACCAATCCCACTTGGATGCCCAAGTATCATTCTCCTACGTTGAAGCATCCGTTTGCAGTAACAGTTTGAATTTTTAGGTTTCACTCTGTTTTCTCCTATATTGACAGATGCAGTTCGAACTCTAAATCAAACACGGTTTGTGCTAGCTTCTTGAAACTTGACACAATACAGTAGTTCTACGTTCTATCTCTAAGGTTTGTTTCCTCTTGATGTAGCCTTAAGCACAGGCTGGCGAATAACTCATTCAATGAAAGGCGTTGTTAGGCTGCCAAAAAACTACAGTCTCCTGAAATCACAACATACATTTTTTCATCCAATCTTCATGATAATTTCAAGTAATGATCAGTACACCATTCCCACTTGGATGCCCAAGTTTCGTTCTCCTACGTTGAAGCATCCGTTTGCAGTAACAGTTTGAATTTTTAGGTTTCACTCTGTTTTCTCCTATATTGACAGATGCAGTTCGAACTCTAAATCAAACACGGTTTGTGCTAGCTTCTTGAAACGTGACACAATACAGTAGTTCTACGTTCTATCTCTAAGGTTTGTTTCCTCTTGATGTAGCCTTAAGCACAGGCTGGCGAATAACTCATTCAATGAAAGGCGTTGTTAGGCTGCCAAAAAACTACAGTCTCCTGAAATCACAACATACATTTTTTCATCCAATCTTCATGATACTTTCAAGTTATGATCAGTACACCAATCCCACTTGGATGCCCAAGTTTCGTTCTCCTACGTTGAAGCATCCGTTTGCAGTAACAGTTTGAATTTTTAGGTTTCACTCTGTTTTCTCCTATATTGACAGATGCAGTTCGAACTCTAAATCAAACACGGTTTGTGCTAGCTTCTTGAAACTTGACACAATACAGTAGTTCTACGTTCTATCTCTAAGGTTTGTTTCCTCTTGATGTAGCCTTAAGCACAGGCTGGCGAATAACTCATTCAATGAAAGGCGTTGTTAGGCTGCCAAAAAACTACAGTCTCCTGAAATCACAACATATATTTTTTTTCCGACCTTCCTCATACTTTCAAATAATGAGCAGTACTCCAATCAAACTTGGATGTCCAAGTTTCGTTCTCCTACATTGAAGCATCCGTTTGCAGTAACAGTTTGAATTTTTAGGTTTCACTGCGTTTTCTTCTATATTGACAGATGCAGTTAGAAATCTAAATCAAACACGGTTTGTGCTAGCTTCTTGAAACGTGACACAATACAGTAGTTCTACGTTCTATGTCTAAGGTTTGTTTCCTCTTGATGTAGCCTAATACAGGGACTCGCGAATAACACTTATGTTGAAAGGGATTGCCATACTTCCAAAAACTAGAGTCTCCTGAAATCTCAACATACATTTTTTTCATCCAATCTTCATGATACTTTCAAGTAATGATCAGTACACCAATCCCACTTGGATGCCCAAGTATCGTTCTCCTACGTTGAAGCATCCGTTTGCAGTAACAGTTTGAATTTTTAGGTTTCACTCTGTTTTCTCCTATATTGACAGATGCAGTTCGAACTCTAAATCAAACACGGTTTGTGCTAGCTTCTTGAAACTTGACACAATACAGTAGTTCTACGTTCTATCTCTAAGGTTTGTTTCCTCTTGATGTAGCCTTAAGCACAGGCTGGCGAATAACTCATTCAATGAAAGGCGTTGTTAGGCTGCCAAAAAACTACAGTCTCCTGAAATCACAACATATATTTTTTTTCCGACCTTCCTGATACTTTCAAATAATGAGCAGTACTTCAATCAAACTTGGATGTCCAAGTTTCGTTCTCCTACGTTGAAGCATCCGTTTGCAGTAACAGTTTGAATTTTTAGGTTTCACTGCGTTTTCTTCTATATTGACAGATGCAGTTAGAACTCTAAATCAAACACGGTTTGTGCTAGCTTCTTGAAACGTGACACAATACAGTAGTTCTACGTTCTATCTCTAAGGTTTGTTTCCTCTTGATGTAGCCTAATACAGGGACTCGCGAATAACACTTATATTGAAAGGGGTTGCCAAACTTCCAAAAACTAGAGTCTCCTGAAATCTCAACATACATATTTTCATCCAATCTTCATGATACTTTCAAGTAATGATCAGTAAACCAATCCCACTTGGATGCCCAAGTATCATTCTCCTACGTTGAAGCATCCGTTTGCAGTAACAGTTTGAATTTTTAGGTTTCACTCTGTTTTCTCCTATATTGACAGATGCAGTTCGAACTCTAAATCAAACACGGTTTGTGCTAGCTTCTTGAAACTTGACACAATACAGTAGTTCTACGTTCTATCTCTAAGGTTTGTTTCCTCTTGATGTAGCCTTAAGCACAGGCTGGCGAATAACTCATTCAATGAAAGGCGTTGTTAGGCTGCCAAAAAACTACAGTCTCCTGAAATCACAACATACATTTTTTCATCCAATCTTCATGATACTTTCAAGTAATGATCAGTACACCAATCCCACTTGGATGCCCAAGTTTCGTTCTCCTACGTTGAAGCATCCGTTTGCAGTAACAGTTTGAATTATTAGGTTTCACTCTGTTTTCTCCTATATTGACAGATGCAGTTCGAACTCTAAATCAAACACGGTTTGTGCTAGCTTCTTGAAACTTGACACAATACAGTAGTTCTACGTTCTATCTCTAAGGTTTGTTTCCTCTTGATGTAGCCTTAAGCACAGGCTGGCGAATAACTCATTCAATGAAAGGCGTTGTTAGGCTGCCAAAAAACTACAGTCTCCTGAAATCACAACATATATTTTTTTTCCGACCTTCCTGATACTTTCAAATAATGAGCAGTACTCCAATCAAACTTGGATGTCCAAGTTTCGTTCTCCTACGTTGAAGCATCCGTTTGCAGTAACAGTTTGAATTTTTAGGTTTCACTCTGTTTTCTTCTACACTGACAGATGCAGTTAGAACTCTAAATCAAACACGGTTTGTGCTAGCTTCTTGAAACGTGACACAATACAGTAGTTCTGCGTTCTATCTCTAAGGTTTGTTTCCTCTTGATGTAGCCTAATACAGGGACTCGCGAATAACACTTATATTGAAAGGGGTTGCCAAACTTCCAAAAACTAGAGTCTCCTGAAATCTCAACATACATTTTTTCATCCAATCTTCATGATACTTTCAAGTAATGATCAGTACACCAATCCCACTTGGATGCCCAAGTTTCATTCTCCTACGTTGAAGCATCCGTTTGCAGTAACAGTTTGAATTTTTAGGTTTCACTCTGTTTTCTACTATATTGACAGATGCAGTTCGAACTCTAAATCAAACACGGTTTGTGCTAGCTTCTTGAAACTTGACACAATACAGAAGTTCTACGTTCTATCTCTAAGGTTTGTTTCCTCTTGATGTAGCCTTAAGCACAGGCTGGCGAATAACTCATTCAATGAAAGGCGTTGTTAGGCTGCCAAAAAACTACAGTCTCCTGAAATCACAACATACATTTTTTCATCCAATCTTCATGATACTTTCAAGTAATGATCAGTACACCATTCCCACTTGGATGCCCAAGTTTCGTTCTCCTACGTTGAAGCATCCGTTTGCAGTAACAGTTTGAATTTTTAGGTTTCACTCTGTTTTCTCCTATATTGACAGATGCAGTTCGAACTCTAAATCAAACACGGTTTGTGCTAGCTTCTTGAAACGTGACAAAATACAGTAGTTCTACGTTCTATCTCTAAGGTTTGTTTCCTCTTGATGTAGCCTTAAGCACAGGCTGGCGAATAACTCATTCAATGAAAGGCGTTGTTAGGCAGCCAAAAAACTACAGTCTCCTGAAATCACAACATACATTTTTTCATCCAATCTTCATGATACTTTCAAGTTATGATCAGTACACCAATCCCACTTGGATGCCCAAGTTTCGTTCTCCTACGTTGAAGCATCCGTTTGTAGTAACAGTTTGAATTTTTAGGTTTCACTCTGTTTTCTCCTATATTGACAGATGCAGTTCGAACTCTAAATCAAACACGGTTTGTGCTAGCTTCTTGAAACTTGACACAATACAGTAGTTCTACGTTCTATCTCTAAGGTTTGTTTCCTCTTGATGTAGCCTTAAGCACAGGCTGGCGAATAACTCATTCAATGAAAGGCGTTGTTAGGCTGCCAAAAAACTACAGTCTCCTGAAATCACAACATACATTTTTTCATCCAATCTTCATGATACTTTCAAGTTATGATCAGTACACCAATCCCACTTGGATGCCCAAGTTTCGTTCTCCTACGTTGAAGCATCCGTTTGCAGTAACAGTTTGAATTTTTAGGTTTCACTCTGTTTTCTCCTATATTGACAGATGCAGTTCGAACTCTAAATCAAACACGGTTTGTACTAGCTTCTTGAAACTTGACACAATACAGTAGTTCTACGTTCTATCTCTAAGGTTTGTTTCCTCTTGATGTAGCCTTAAGCACAGGCTGGCGAATAACTCATTCAATGAAAGGCGTTGTTAGGCTGCCAAAAAACTACAGTCTCCTGAAATCACAACATACATTTTTTCATCCAATCTTCATGATACTTTCAAGTAATGATCAGTACACCAATCCCACTTGGATGCCCAAGTTTCGTTCTCCTACGTTGAAGCATCCGTTTGCAGTAACAGTTTGAAATTTTAGGTTTCACTCTGTTTTCTCCTATATTGACAGATGCAGTTCGAACTCTAAATCAAACACGGTTTGTGCTAGCTTCTTGAAACTTGACACAATACAGTAGTTCTACGTTCTATCTCTAAGGTTTGTTTCCTCTTGATGTAGCCTTAAGCACAGGCTGGCGAATAACTCATTCAATGAAAGGCGTTGTTAGGCTGCCAAAAAACTACAGTCTCCTGAAATCACAACATATATTTTTTTTCCGACCTTCCTGATACTTTCAAATAATGAGCAGTACTCCAATCAAACTTGGATGTCCAAGTTTCGTTCTCCTACGTTGAAGCATCCGTTTGCAGTAACAGTTTGAATTTTTAGGGTTCACTGCGTTTTCTTCTATATTGACAGATGCAGTTAGAACTCTAAATCAAACACGGTTTGTGCTAGCTTCTTGAAACGTGACACAATACAGTAGTTCTACGTTCTATCTCTAAGGTTTGTTTCCTCTTGATGTAGCCTAATACAGGGACTCGCGAATAACACTTATATTGAAAGGGATTGCCAAACTTCCAAAAACTAGAGTCTCCTGAAATCTCAACATACATTTTTTTCATTCAATCTTCATGATACTTTCAAGTAATGATCAGTACACCAATCCCACTTGGATGCCCAAGTATCGTTGTCCTACGTTGAAGCATCCGTTTGCAGTAACAGTTTGAAATTTTAGGTTTCACTCTGTTTTCTCCTATATTGACAGATGCAGTTCGAACTCTAAATCAAACACGGTTTGTGCTAGCTTCTTGAAACTTGACACAATACAGTAGTTCTACGTTCTATCTCTAAGGTTTGTTTCCTCTTGATGTAGCCTTAAGCACAGGCTGGCGAATAACTCATTCAATGAAAGGCGTTGTTAGGCTGCCAAAAAACTACAGTCTCCTGAAATCACAACATACATTTTTTCATCCAATCTTCATGATACTTTCAAATAATGGGCAGTACTCCAATCAAACTTGGATGTCCAAGTTTCGTTCTCCTACGTTGAAGCATCCGTTTGCAGTAACAGTTTGAATTTTTAGGTTTCACTGCGTTTTCTTCTATATTGACAGATGCAGTTAGAACTCTAAATCAAACACGGTTTGTGCTAGCTTCTTGAAACGTGACACAATACAGTAGTTCTACGTTCTATCTCTAAGGTTTGTTTCCTCTTGATGTAGCCTAATACAGGGACTCGCGAATAACACTTATATTGAAAGGGGTTGCCAAACTTCCAAAAACTAGAGTCTCCTGAAATCTCAACATACATATTTTCATCCAATCTTCATGATACTTTCAAGTAATGATCAGTACACCAATCCCACTTGGATGCCCAAGTTTCGTTCTCCTACGTTGAAGCATCCGTTTGGAGTAACAGTTTGAATTTTTAGGTTTCACTCTGTTTTCTCCTATATTGACAGATGCAGTTCGAACTCTAAATCAAACACGGTTTGTGCTAGCTTCTTGAAACTTGACACAATACAGTAGTTCTACGTTCTATCTCTAAGGTTTGTTTTTTCTTGATGTAGCCTTAAGCACAGGCTGGCGAATAACTCATTCAATGAAAGGCGTTGTTAGGCTGCCAAAAAACTACAGTCTCCTGAAATCACAACATATATTTTTTTTTCGACCTTCCTGATACTTTCAAATAATGAGCAGTACTCCAATCAAACTTGGATGTCCAAGTTTCGTTCTCCTACGTTGAAGCATCCGTTTGCAGTAACAGTTTGAATTTTTAGGTTTCACTCTGTTTTCTCCTATATTGACAGATGCAGTTCGAACTCTAAATCAAACACGGTTTCTGCTAGCTTCTTGAAACTTGACACAATACAGTAGTTCTACGTTCTATCTCTAAGGTTTGTTTCCTCTTGATGTAGCCTTAAGCACAGGCTGGCGAATAACTCATTCAATGAAAGGCGTTGTTAGGCTGCCAAAAAACTACAGTCTCCTGAAATCACAACATATATTTTTTTTCCGACCTTCCTGATACTTTCAAATAATGAGCAGTACTCCAATCAAACTTGGATGTCCAAGTTTCGTTCTCCTACGTTGAAGCATCCGTTTGCAGTAACAGTTTGAATTTTTAGGTTTCACTCTGTTTTCTTCTATATTGACAGATGCAGTTAGAACTCTAAATCAAACACGGTTTGTGCTAGCTTCTTGAAACGTGACACAATACTGTAGTTCTACGTTCTATCTCTAAGGTTTGTTTCCTCTTGATGTAGCCTAATACAGGGACTCGCGAATAACACTTATATTGAAAGGGGTTGCCAAACTTCCAAAAACTAGAGTCTCCTGAAATCTCAACATACATATTTTCATCCAATCTTCATGATACTTTCAAGTAATGATCAGTACACCAATCCCACTTGGATGCCCAAGTTTTGTTCTCCTACGTTGAAGCATCCGTTTGCAGTAACAGTTTGAATTTTTAGGTTTCACTCTGTTTTCTCCTATATTGACAGATGCAGTTCGAACTCTAAATCAAACACGGTTTGTGCTAGCTTCTTGAAACTTGACACAATACAGTAGTTCTACGTTCTATCTCTAAGGTTTGTTTCCTCTTGATGTAGCCTTAAGCACAGGCTGGCGAATAACTCATTCAATGAAAGGCGTTGTTAGGCTGCCAAAAAACTACAGTCTCCTGAAATCACAACATACATTTTTTCATCCAATCTTCATGATACTTTCAAGTAATGATCAGTACACCAATCCCACTTGGATGCCCAAGGTTCGTTCTCCTACGTTGTAGCATCCGTTTGCAGTAACAGTTTGAATTTTTAGGTTTCACTGCGTTTTCTTCTATATTGACAGATGCAGTTAGAACTCTAAATCAAACACGGTTTGTGCTAGCTTCTTGAAACGTGACACAATACAGTAGTTCTACGTTCTATCTCTAAGGTTTGTTTCCTCTTGATGTAGCCTTAAGCACAGGCTGGCGAATAACTCATACAATGAAAGGCGTTGTTAGGCTGCCAAAAAACTACAGTCTCCTGAAATCACAACATATATTTTTTTTCCGACCTTCCTGATACTTTCAAATAATGAGCAGTACTCCAATCAAACTTGGATGTCCAAGTTTCGTTCTACTACGTTGAAGCATCCGTTTGCAGTAACAGTTTGAATTTTTAGGTTTCACTGCGTTTTCTTCTATATTGACAGATGCAGTTAGAACTCTAAATCAAACACGGTTTGTGCTAGCTTCTTGAAACCTGACACAATACAGTAGTTCTACGTTCTATCTCTAAGGTTTGTTTCCTCTTGATGTAGCCTAATACAGGGACTCGCGAATAACACTTATATTGAAAGGGATTGCCAAACTTCCAAAAACTAGAGTCTCCTGAAATCTCAACATACATTTTTTTCATTCAATCTTCATGATACTTTCAAGTAATGATCAGTACACCAATCCCACTTGGATGCCCAAGTATCGTTCTCCTACGTTGAAGCACCCGTTTGCAGTAACAGTTTGAATTTTTAGGTTTCACTCTGTTTTCTCCTATATTGACAGATGCAGTTCGAACTCTAAATCAAACACGGTTTGTGCTAGCTTCTTGAAACTTGACACAATACAGTAGTTCTACGTTCTATCTCTAAGGTTTGTTTCCTCTTGATGTAGCCTTAAGCACAGGCTGGCGAATAACTCATTCAATGAAAGGCGTTGTTAGGCTGCCAAAAAACTACAGTCTCCTGAAATCACAACATACATTTTTTCATCCAATCTTCATGATACTTTCAAGTAATGATCAGTACACCAATCCCACTTGGATGCCCAAGTTTCGTTCTCCTACGTTGAAGCATCCGTTTGCAGTAACAGTTTGAATTTTTAGGTTTCACTCTGTTTTCTCCTATATTGACAGATGCAGTTCGAACTCTAAATCAAACACGGTTTGTGCTAGCTTCTTGAAACTTGACACAATACAGTAGTTCTACGTTCTATCTCTAAGGTTTGTTTCCTCTTGATGTAGCCTTAAGCACAGGCTGGCGAATAACTCATTCAATGAAAGGCGTTGTTAGGCTGCCAAAAAACTACAGTCTCCTGAAATCACAACATACATTTTTTCATCCAATCTTCATGATACTTTCAAGTAATGATCAGTACACCAATCCCACTTGGATGCCCAAGTTTCGTTCTCCTACGTTGAAGCATCCGTTTGCAGTAACAGTTTGAATTTTTAGGTTTCACTCTGTTTTCTCCTATATTGACAGATGCAGTTCGAACTCTAAATCAAACACGGTTTGTGCTAGCTTCTTGAAACTTGACACAATACAGTAGTTCTACGTTCTATCTCTAAGGTTTGTTTCCTCTTGATGTAGCCTTAAGCACAGGCTGGCGAATAACTCATTCAATAAAAGGCGTTGTTAGGCTGCCAAAAAACTACAGTCTCCTGAAATCACAACATATATTTTTTTTCCGACCTTCCTGATACTTTCAAATAATGAGCAGTACTCCAATCAAACTTGGATGTCCAAGTTTCGTTCTCCTACGTTGAAGCATCCGTTTGCAGTAACAGTTTGAATTTTTAGGTTTCACTCTGTTTTCTCCTATATTGACAGATGCAGTTCGAACTCTAAATCAAACACGGTTTCTGCTAGCTTCTTGAAACTTGACACAATACAGTAGTTCTACGTTCTATCTCTTAGGTTTGTTTCCTCTTGATGTAGCCTTAAGCACAGGCTGGCGAATAACTCATTCAATGAAAGGCGTTGTTAGGCTGCCAAAAAACTACAGTCTCCTGAAATCACAACATATATTTTTTTTCCGACCTTCCTGATACTTTCAAATAATGAGCAGTACTCCAATCAAACTTGGATGTCCAAGTTTCGTTCTCCTACGTTGAAGCATCCGTTTGCAGTAACAGTTTGAATTTTTAGGTTTCACTGCGTTTTCTTCTATATTGACAGATGCAGTTAGAACTCTAAATCAAACACGGTTTGTGCTAGCTTCTTGAAACGTGACACAATACTGTAGTTCTACGTTCTATCTCTAAGGTTTGTTTCCTCTTGATGTAGCCTAATACAGGGACTCGCGAATAACACTTATATTGAAAGGGGTTGCCAAACTTCCAAAAAGTAGAGTCTCCTGAAATCTCAACATACATATTTTCATCCAATCTTCATGATACTTTCAAGTAATGATCAGTACACCAATCCCACTTGGATGCCCAAGTTTCGTTCTCCTACGTTGAAGCATCCGTTTGCAGTAACAGTTTGAATTTTTAGGTTTCACTCTGTTTTCTCCTATATTGACAGATGCAGTTCGAACTCTAAATCAAACACGGTTTGTGCTAGCTTCTTGAAACTTGACACAATACAGTAGTTCTACGTTCTATCTCTAAGGTTTGTTTCCTCTTGATGTAGCCTTAAGCACAGGCTGGCGAATAACTCATTCAATGAAAGGCGTTGTTAGGCTGCCAAAAAACTACAGTCTCCTGAAATCACAACATACATTTTTTCATCCAATCTTCATGATACTTTCAAGTAATGATCAGTACACCAATCCCACTTTGATGCCCAAGTTTCGTTCTCCTACGTTGAAGCATCCGTTTGCAGTAACAGTTTGAATTTTTAGGTTTCACTGCGTTTTCTTCTATATTGACAGATGCAGTTAGAACTCTAAATCAAACACGGTTTGTGCTAGCTTCTTGAAACGTGACACAATACAGTAGTTCTACGTTCTATCTCTAAGGTTTGTTTCCTCTTGATGTAGCCTTAAGCACAGGCTGGCGAATAACTCATACAATGAAAGGCGTTGTTAGGCTACCAAAAAACTACAGTCTCCTGAAATCACAACATATATTTTTTTTCCGACCTTCCTGATACTTTCAAATAATGAGCAGTACTCCAATCAAACTTGGATGTCCAAGTTTCGTTCTCCTACGTTGAAGCATCCGTTTGCAGTAACAGTTTGAATTTTTAGGTTTCACTGCGTTTTCTTCTATATTGACAGATGCAGTTAGAACTCTAAATCAAACACGGTTTGTGCTAGCTTCTTGAAACGTGACACAATACAGTAGTTCTACGTTCTATCTCTAAGGTTTGTTTCCTCTTGATGTAGCCTAATACAGGGACTCGCGAATAACACTTATATTGAAAGGGATTGCCAAACTTCCAAAAACTAGAGTCTCCTGAAATCTCAACATACATTTTTTTCATTCAATCTTCATGATACTTTCAAGTAATGATCAGTACACGAATCCCACTTGGATGCCCAAGTATCGTTCTCCTACGTTGAAGCATCCGTTTGCAGTAACAGTTTGAATTTTTAGGTTTCACTCTGTTTTCTCCTATATTGACAGATGCAGTTCGAACTCTAAATCAAACACGGTTTGTGCTAGCTTCTTGAAACTTGACACAATACAGTAGTTCTACGTTCTATCTCTAAGGTTTGTTTCCTCTTGATGTAGCCTTAAGCACAGGCTGGCGAATAACTCATTCAATGAAAGGCGTTGTTAGGCTGCCAAAAAACTACAGTCTCCTGAAATCACAACATATATTTTTTTTCCGACCTTCCTGATACTTTCAAATAATGGGCAGTACTCCAATCAAACTTGGATGTCCAAGTTTCGTTCTCCTACGTTGAAGCATCCGTTTGCAGTAACAGTTTGAATTTTTAGGTTTCACTGCGTTTTCTTCTATATTGACAGATGCAGTTAGAACTCTAAATCAAACACGGTTTGTGCTAGCTTCTTGAAACGTGACACAATACAGTAGTTCTAACTTCTATCTCTAAGGTTTGTTTCCTCTTGATGTAGCCTAATACAGGGACTCGCGAATAACACTTATATTGAAAGGGATTGCCAAACTTCCAAACACTAGAGTCTCCTGAAATCTCAACATACATTTTTTTTCATCCAATCTTCATGATACTTTCAAGTAATGATCAGTACACCAATCCCACTGGATGCCCAAGTATCGTTCTCCTACGTTGAAGCATCCGTTTGCAGTAACAGTTTGAAATTTTAGGTTTCACTCTGTTTTCTCCTATATTGACAGATGCAGTTCGAACTCTAAATCAAACACGGTTTGTGCTAGCTTCTTGAAACTTGACACAATACAGTAGTTCTACGTTCTATCTCTAAGGTTTGTTTCCTCTTGATGTAGCCTTAAGCACAGGATGGCGAATAACTCATTCAATGAAAGGCATTGTTAGGCTGCCAAAAAACTACAGTCTCCTGAAATCACAACATATATTTTTTTTCCGACCTTCCTGATACTTTCAAATAATGAGCAGTACTCCAATCAAACTTGGATGTCCAAGTTTCGTTCTCCTACGTTGAAGCATCCGTTTTCAGTAACAGTTTGAATTTTTAGGTTTCACTTCGTTTTCTTCTATATTGACAGATGCAGTTAGAACTCTAAATCAAACACGGTTTGTGCTAGCTTCTTGAAACGTGACACAATACAGTAGTTCTACGTTCTATCTCTAAGGTTTGTTTCCTCTTGATGTAGCCTAATACAGGGACTCGCGAATAACACTTATATTGAAAGGGATTGCCAAACTTCCAAAAACTAGAGTCTCCTGAAATCTCAACATACATTTTTTTCATTCAATCTTCATGATACTTTCAAGTAATGATCAGTACACGAATCCCACTTGGATGCCCAAGTATCGTTCTCCTACGTTGAAGCATCCGTTTGCAGTAACAGTTTGAATTTTTAGGTTTCACTCTGTTTTCTCCTATATTGACAGATGCAGTTCGAACTCTAAATCAAACACGGTTTGTGCTAGCTTCTTGAAACTTGACACAATACAGTAGTTCTACGTTCTATCTCTAAGGTTTGTTTCCTCTTGATGTAGCCTTAAGCACAGGCTGGCGAATAACTCATTCAATGAAAGGCGTTGTTAGGCTGCCAAAAAACTACAGTCTCCTGAAATCACAACATATATTTTTTTTCCGACCTTCCTGATACTTTCAAATAATGGGCAGTACTCCAATCAAACTTGGATGTCCAAGTTTCGTTCTCCTACGTTGAAGCATCCGTTTGCAGTAACAGTTTGAATTTTTAGGTTTCACTGCGTTTTCTTCTATATTGACAGATGCAGTTAGAACTCTAAATCAAACACGGTTTGTGCTAGCTTCTTGAAACGTGACACAATACAGTAGTTCTAACTTCTATCTCTAAGGTTTGTTTCCTCTTGATGTAGCCTAATACAGGGACTCGCGAATAACACTTATATTGAAAGGGATTGCCAAACTTCCAAACACTAGAGTCTCCTGAAATCTCAACATACATTTTTTTTCATCCAATCTTCATGATACTTTCAAGTAATGATCAGTACACCAATCCCACTGGATGCCCAAGTATCGTTCTCCTACGTTGAAGCATCCGTTTGCAGTAACAGTTTGAATTTTTAGGTTTCACTCTGTTTTCTCCTATATTGACAGATGCAGTTCGAACTCTAAATCAAACACGGTTTGTGCTAGCTTCTTGAAACTTGACACAATACAGTAGTTCTACGTTCTATCTCTAAGGTTTGTTTCCTCTTGATGTAGCCTTAAGCACAGGATGGCGAATAACTCATTCAATGAAAGGCATTGTTAGGCTGCCAAAAAACTACAGTCTCCTGAAATCACAACATATATTTTTTTTCCGACCTTCCTGATACTTTCAAATAATGAGCAGTACTCCAATCAAACTTGGATGTCCAAGTTTCGTTCTCCTACGTTGAAGCATCCGTTTTCAGTAACAGTTTGAATTTTTAGGTTTCACTTCGTTTTCTTCTATATTGACAGATGCAGTTAGAACTCTAAATCAAACACGGTTTGTGCTAGCTTCTTGAAACGTGACACAATACAGTAGTTCTACGTTCTATCTCTAAGGTTTGTTTCCTCTTGATGTAGCCTTAAGCACAGGCTGGCGAATAACTCATTCAATGAAAGGCGTTGTTAGGCTGCCAAAAAACTACAGTCTCCTGAAATCACAACATATATTTTTTTTCCGACCTTCCTGATACTTTCAAATAATGAGCAGTACTCCAATCAAACTTGGATGTCCAAGTTTCGTTCTCCTACGTTGAAGCATCCGTTTGCAGTAACAGTTTGAATTTTTAGGTTTCACTCTGTTTTCTTCTATATTGACAGATGCAGTTAGAACTCTAAATCAAACACGGTTTGTGCTAGCTTCTTGAAACGTGACACAATACTGTAGTTCTACGTTCTATCTCTAAGGTTTGTTTCCTCTTGATGTAGCCTAATACAGGGACTCGCGAATAACACTTATATTGAAAGGGGTTGCCAAACTTCCAAAAACTAGAGTCTCCTGAAATCTCAACATACATATTTTCATCCAATCTTCATGATACTTTCAAGTAATGATCAGTACACCAATCCCACTTGGATGCCCAAGTTTCGTTCTCCTACGTTGAAGCATCCGTTTGCAGTAACAGTTTGAATTTTTAGGTTTCACTCTGTTTTCTCCTATATTGACAGATGCAGTTCGAACTCTAAATCAAACACGGTTTGTGCTAGCTTCTTGAAACTTGACACAATACAGTAGTTCTACGTTCTATCTCTAAGGTTTGTTTCCTCTTGATGTAGCCTTAAGCACAGGCTGGCGAATAACTCATTCAATGAAAGGCGTTGTTAGGCTGCCAAAAAACTACAGTCTCCTGAAATCACAACATACATTTTTTCATCCAATCTTCATGATACTTTCAAGTAATGATCAGTACACCAATCCCACTTGGATGCCCAAGTTTCGTTCTCCTACGTTGAAGCATCCGTTTGCAGTAACAGTTTGAATTTTTAGGTTTCACTGCGTTTTCTTCTATATTGACAGATGCAGTTAGAACTCTAAATCAAACACGGTTTGTGCTAGCTTCTTGAAACTTGACACAATACAGTAGTTCTACGTTCTATCTCTAAGGTTTGTTTCCTCTTGATGTAGCCTTAAGCACAGGCTGGCGAATAACTCATTCAATGAAAGGCGTTGTTAGGCTGCCAAAAAACTACAGTCTCCTGAAATCACAACATATATTTTTTTTCCGACCTTCCTGATACTTTCAAATAATGGGCAGTACTCCAATCAAACTTAAATGTCCAAGTTTCGTTCTCCTACGTTGAAGCATCCGTTTGCAGTAACAGTTTGAATTTTTAGGTTTCACTGCGTTTTCTTCTATATTGACAGATGCAGTTAGAACTCTAAATCAAACACGGTTTGTGCTAGCTTCTTGAAACGTGACACAATACAGTAGTTCTACGTTCTATCTCTAAGGTTTGTTTCCTCTTGATGTAGCCTAATACAGGGACTCGCGAATAACACTTATATTGAAAGGGGTTGCCAAACTTCCAAAAACTAGAGTCTCCTGAAATCTCAACATACATATTTTCATCCAATCTTCATGATACTTTCAAGTAATGATCAGTACACCAATCCCACTTGGATGCCCAAGTTTCGTTCTCCTACGTTGAAGCATCCGTTTGCAGTAACAGTTTGAATTTTTAGGTTTCACTCTGTTTTCTCCTATATTGACAGATGCAGTTCGAACTCTAAATCAAACACGGTTTGTGCTAGCTTCTTGAAACTTGACACAATACAGTAGTTCTACGTTCTATCTCTAAGGTTTGTTTCCTCTTGATGTAGCCTTAAGCACAGGCTGGCGAATAACTCATTCAATGAAAGGCGTTGTTAGGCTGCCAAAAAACTACAGTCTCCTGAAATCACAACATATATTTTTTTTCCGACCTTCCTGATACTTTCAAATAAGGAGCAGTACTCCAATCAAACTTGGATGTCCAAGTTTCTTTCTCCTACGTTGAAGCATCCGTTTGCAGTAACAGTTTAAATTTTTAGGTTTCACTCTGTTTTCTCCTATATTGACAGATGCAGTTCGAACTCTAAATCAAACACGGTTTCTGCTAGCTTCTTGAAACTTGACACAATACAATAGTTCTACGTTCTATCTCTAAGGTTTGTTTCCTCTTGATGTAGCCTTAAGCACAGGCTGGCGAATAACTCATTCAATGAAAGGCGTTGTTAGGCTGCCAAAAAACTACAGTCTCCTGAAATCACAACATATATTTTTTTTCCGACCTTCCTGATACTTTCAAATAATGAGCAGTACTCCAATCAAACTTGGATGTCCAAGTTTCGTTCTCCTACGTTGAAGCATCCGTTTGCAGTAACAGTTTGAATTTTTAGGTTTCACTCTGTTTTCTTCTATATTGACAGATGCAGTTAGAACTCTAAATCAAACACGGTTTGTGCTAGCTTCTTGAAACGTGACACAATACTGTAGTTCTACGTTCTATCTCTAAGGTTTGTTTCCTCTTGATGTAGCCTAATACAGGGACTCGCGAATAACACTTATATTGAAAGGGGTTGCCAAACTTCCAAAAACTAGAGTCTCCTGAAATCTCAACATACATTTTTTCATCCAATCTTCATGATACTTTCAAGTAATGATCAGTACACCAATCCCACTTGGATGCCCAAGTTTTGTTCTCCTACGTTGAAGCATCCGTTTGCAGTAACAGTTTGAATTTTTAGGTTTCACTCTGTTTTCTCCTATATTGACAGATGCAGTTCGAACTCTAAATCAAACACGGTTTGTGCTAGCTTCTTGAAACTTGACACAATACAGTAGTTCTACGTTCTATCTCTAAGGTTTGTTTCCTCTTGATGTAGCCTTAAGCACAGGCTGGCGAATAACTCATTCAATGAAAGGCGTTGTTAGGCTGCCAAAAAACTACAGTCTCCTGAAATCACAACATACATTTTTTCATCCAATCTTCATGATACTTTCAAGTAATGATCAGTACACAATTCCGACTTGGATGCCCAAGTTTCGTTCTCCTACGTTGAAGCATCCGTTTGCAGTAACAGTTTGAATTTTTAGGTTTCACTCTGTTTTCTCCTATATTGACAGATGCAGTTCGAACTCTAAATCAAACACGGTTTGTGCTAGCTTCTTGAAACTTGACACAATACAGTAGTTCTACGTTCTATCTCTAAGGTTTGTTTCCTCTTGATGTAGCCTTAAGCACAGGCTGGCGAATAACTCATTCAATGAAAGGCGTTGTTAGGCTGCCCAAAAACTACAGTCTCCTGAAATCACAACATACATTTTTTCATCCAATCTTCATGATACTTTCAAGTTATGATCAGTACACCAATCCCACTTGGATGCCCAAGTTTCGTTCTCCTACGTTGAAGCATCCGTTTGCAGTAACAGTTTGAATTTTTAGGTTTCACTCTGTTTTCTCCTATATTGACAGATGCAGTTCGAACTCTAAATCAAACACGGTTTCTGCTAGCTTCTTGAAACTTGACACAATACAGTAGTTCTACGTTCTATCTCTAAGGTTTGTTTCCTCTTGATGTAGCCTTAAGCACAGGATGGCAAATAACTCACTCAATGAAAGGCGTTGTTAGGCTGCCAAAAAACTACAGTCTCCTGAAATCACAACATATATTTTTTTCCGACCTTCCTGATACTTTCAAATAATGAGCAGTACTCCAATCAAACTTGGATGTCCAAGTTTCGTTCTCCTACGTTGAAGCATCCGTTTGCAGTAACAGTTTGAATTTTTAGGTTTCACTCTGTTTTCTTCTATATTGACAGATGCAGTTAGAACTCTACATCAAACACGGTTTGTACTAGCTTCTTGAAACGTGACACAATACAGTAGTTCTACGTTCTATCTCTAAGGTTTGTTTCCTCTTGATGTAGCCTAATACAGGGACTCGCGAATAACACTTATATTGAAAGGGGTTGCCAAACTTCCAAAAACTAGAGTCTCCTGAAATCTCAACATACATTTTTTCATCCAATCTTCATGATACTTTCAAGTAATGATCAGTACACCAATCCCACTTGGATGCCCAAGTTTCGTTCTCCTACGTTGAAGCATCCGTTTGCAGTAACAGTTTGAATTTTTAGGTTTCACTCTGTTTTCTCCTATATTGACAGATGCAGTTCGAATTCTAAATCAAACATGGTTTGTGCTAGCTTCTTGAAACTTGACACAATACAGTAGTTCTACGTTCTATCTCTAAGGTTTGTTTCCTCTTGATGTAGCCTTAAGCACAGGCTGGCGAATAACTCATTCAATGAAAGGCGTTGTTAGGCTGCCAAAAAACTACAGTCTCCTGAAATCACAACATACATTTTTTCATCCAATCTTCATGATACTTTCAAGTAATGATCAGTACACCATTCCCACTTGGATGCCCAAGTTTCGTTCTCCTACGTTGAAGCATCCGTTTGCAGTAACAGTTTGAATTTTTAGGTTTCACTCTGTTTTCTCCTATATTGACAGATGCAGTTCGAACTCTAAATCAAACACGGTTTGTGCTAGCTTCTTGAAACGTGACACAATGCAGTAGTTCTACGTTCTATCTCTAAGGTTTGTTTCCTCTTGATGTAGCCTAATACAGGGACTCGCGAATAACACTTATATTGAAAGGGGTTGCCAAACTTCCAAAAACTAGAGTCTCCTGAAATCTCAACATACATTTTTTCATCCAATCTTCATGATACTTTCAAGTAATGATCAGTACACCAATCCCACTTGGATGCCCAAGTTTCGTTCTCCTACGTTGAAGCATCCGTTTGCAGTAACAGTTTGAATTTTTAGGTTTCACTCTGTTTTCTCCTATATTGACAGATGCAGTTCGAACTCTAAATCAAACACGGTTTGTGCTAGCTTCTTGAAACTTGACACAATACAGTAGTTCTACGTTCTATCTCTAAAGTTTGTTTCCTCTTGATGTAGCCTTAAGCACAGGCTGGCGAATAACTCATTCAATGAAAGGCGTTGTTAGGCTGCCAAAAAACTACAGTCTCCTGAAATCACAACATATATTTTTTTTTCCGACCTTCCTGATACTTTCAAATAATGAGCAGTACTCCAATCAAACTTGGATGTCCAAGTTTCGTTCTCCTACGTTGAAGCATCCGTTTGCAGTAACAGTTTGAATTTTTAGGTTTCACTCTGTTTTCTTCTATATTGACAGATGCAGTTAGAACTCTAAATCAAACACGGTTTGTGCTAGCTTCTTGAAACGTGACACAATACTGTAGTTCTACGTTCTATCTCTAAGGTTTGTTTCCTCTTGATGTAGCCTAATACAGGGACTCGCGAATAACACTTATATTGAAAGGGGTTGCCAAACTTCCAAAAACTAGAGTCTCCTGAAATCTCAACATACATTTTTTCATCCAATCTTCATGATACTTTCAAGTAATGATCAGTACACCAATCCCACTTGGATGCCCAAGTTTCGTTCTCCTACGTTGAAGCATCCGTTTGCAGTAACAGTTTGAATTTTTAGGTTTCACTCTGTTTTCTCCTATATTGACAGATGCAGTTCGAACTCTATATCAAACACGGTTTGTGCTAGCTTCTTGAAACTTGACACAATACAGTAGTTCTACGTTCTATCTCTAAGGTTTGTTTCCTCTTGATGTAGCCTTAAGCACAGGCTGGCGAATAACTCATTCAATGAAAGGCGTTGTTAGGCTGCCAAAAAACTACAGTCTCCTGAAATCACAACATACATTTTTTCATCCAATCTTCATGATACTTTCAAGTAATGATCAGTACACCATTCCCACTTGGATGCCCAAGTTTTGTTCTCCTACGTTGAAGCATCCGTTTGCAGTAACAGTTTGAATTTTTAGGTTTCACTCTGTTTTCTCCTATATTGACAGATGCAGTTCGAACTCTAAATCAAACACGGTTTGTGCTAGCTTCTTGAAACTTGACACAATACAGTAGTTCTACGTTCTATCTCTAAGGTTTGTTTCCTCTTGATGTAGCCTTAAGCACAGGCTGGCGAATAACTCATTCAATGAAAGGCGTTGTTAGGCTGCCAAAAAACTACAGTCTCCTGAAATAACAACATACATTTTTTCATCCAATCTTCATGATACTTTCAAGTTATGATCAGTACACCAATCCCACTTGGATGCCCAAGTTTCGTTCTCCTACGTTGAAGCATCCGTTTGCAGTAACAGTTTGAATTTTTAGGTTTCACTCTGTTTTCTCCTATATTGACAGATGCAGTTCGAACTCTAAATCAAACACGGTTTGTGCTAGCTTCTTGAAACTTGACACAATACAGTAGTTCTACGTTCTATCTCTAAGGTTTGTTTCCTCTTGATGTAGCCTTAAGCACAGGATGGCGAATAACTCACTCAATGAAAGGCGTTGTTAGGCTGCCAAAAAACTACAGTCTCCTGAAATCACAACATATATTTTTTTTCCGACCTTCCTGATACTTTCAAATAAAGAGCAGTACTCCAATCAAACTTGGATGTCCAAGTTTCGTTCTCCTACGTTGAAGCATCCGTTTGCAGTAACAGTTTGAATTTTTAGGTTTCACTGCGTTTTCTTCTATATTGACAGATGCAGTTAGAACTCTAAATCAAACACGGTTTGTGCTAGCTTCTTGAAACGCGACACAATACTGTAGTTCTACGTTCTATCTTTAAGGTTTGTTTCCTCTTGATGTAGCCTAATACAGGGACTCGCGAATAACACTTATATTGAAAGGGGTTGCCAAACTTCCAAAAACTAGAGTCTCCTGAAATCTCAACATACATTTTTTCATCCAATCTTCATGATACTTTCAAGTAATGATCAGTACACCAATCCCACTTGGATGCCCAAGTTTCGTTCTCCTACGTTGAAGATCCGTTTGCAGTAACAGTTTGAATTTTTAGGTTTCACTCTGTTTTCTCCTATATTGACAGATGCAGTTCGAACTCTAAATCAAACACGGTTTGTGCTAGCTTCTTGAAACTTGACACAATACAGTAGTTCTACGTTCTATCTCTAAGGTTTGTTTCCTCTTGATGTAGCCTTAAGCACAGGCTGGCGAATAACTCATTCAATGAAAGGCGTTGTTAGGCTGCCAAAAAACTACAGTCTCCTGAAATCACAACATACATTTTTTCATCCAATCTTCATGATACTTTCAAGTAATGATCAGTACACCAATCCCACTTGGATGCCCAAGTTTCGTTCTCCTACGTTGAAGCATCCGTTTGCAGTAACAGTTTGAATTTTTAGGTTTCACTCTGTTTTCTCCTATATTGACAGATGCAGTTCGAACTCTAAATCAAACACGGTTTGTGCTAGCTTCTTGAAGCTTGACACAATACAGTAGTTCTAAGTTCTATCTCTAAGGTTTGTTTCCTCTTGATGTAGCCTTAAGCACAGGCTGGCGAATAACTCATTCAATGAAAGGCGTGGTTAGGCTGCCAAAAAACTACAGTCTCCTGAAATCACAACATACATTTTTTCATCCGACCTTCCTGATACTTTCAAATAATGAGCAGTACTCCAATCAAACTTGGATGTCCAAGTTTCGTTCTCCTACGTTGAAGCATCCGTTTGCAGTAACAGTTTGAATTTTTAGGTTTCACTCTGTTTTCTTCTATATTGACAGATGCAGTTAGAACTCTAAATCAAACACGGTTTGTGCTAGCTTCTTGAAACGTGACACAATACAGTAGTTCTACGTTCTATCTCTAAGGTTTGTTTCCTCTTGATGTAGCCTTATACAGGGACTCGCGAATAACACTTATATTGAAAGGGGTTGCCAAACTTCCAAAAACTAGAGTCTCCTGAAATCTCAACATACATTTTTTCATCCAATCTTCATGATACTTTCAAGTAATGATCAGTACACCAATCCCACTTGGATGCCCAAGTTTCGTTCTCCTACGTTGAAGCATCCGTTTGCAGTAACAGTTTGAATTTTTAGGTTTCACTCTGTTTTCTCCTATATTGACAGATGCAGTTCGAACTCTAAATCAAACACGGTTTGTGCTAGCTTCTTGAAACTTGACACAATACAGTAGTTCTACGTTCTATCTCTAAGGTTTGTTTCCTCTTGATGTAGCCTCAAGCACAGGCTGGCGAATAACTCATTCAATGAAAGGCGTTGTTAGGCTGCCAAAAAACTACAGTCTCCTGAAATCACAACATATATTTTTTTTCCGACCTTCCTGATACTTTCAAATAATGAGCAGTACTCCAATCAAACTTGGATGTCCAAGTTTCGTTCTCCTACGTTGAAGCATCCGTTTGCAGTAACAGTTTGAATTTTTAGGTTTCACTGCGTTTTCTTCTATATTGACAGATGCAGTTAGAACTCTAAATCAAACACGGTTTGTGCTAGCTTCTTGAAACGTGACACAATACAGTAGTTCTACGTTCTATCTCTAAGGTTTGTTTCCTCTTGATGTAGCCTAATACAGGGACTCGCGAATAACACTTATATTGAAAGGGATTGCCAAACTTCCAAAAACTAGAGTCTCCTGAAATCTCAACATACATTTTTTTCATCCAATCTTCATGATACTTTCAAGTAATGATCAGTACACCAATCCCACTTGGATGCCCAAGTATCGTTCTCCTACGTTGAAGCATCCGTTTGCAGTAACAGTTTGAATTTTTAAGTTTCACTCTGTTTTCTCCTATATTGACAGATGCAGTTCGAACTCTAAATCAAACACGGTTTGTGCTAGCTTCTTGAAACTTGACACAATACAGTAGTTCTACGTTCTATCTCTAAGGTTTGTTTCCTCTTGATGTAGCCTTAAGCACAGGCTGGCGAATAACTCATTCAATGAAAGGCGTTGTTAGGCTGCCAAAAAACTACAGTCTCCTGAAATCACAACATATATTTTTTTCCGACCTTCCTGAGACTTTCAAATAATGAGCAGTACTCCAATCAAACTTGGATGTCCAAGTTTCGTTCTCCTACGTTGAAGCATCCGTTTGCAGTAACAGTTTGAATTTTTAGGTTTCACTGCGTTTTCTTCTATATTGACAGATGCAGTTAGAACTCTAAATCAAACACGGTTTGTGCTAGCTTCTTGAAACGTGACACAATACAGTAGTTCTACGTTCTATCTCTAAGGTTTGTTTCCTCTTGATGTAGCCTTAAGCACAGGCTGGCGAATAACTCATTCAATGAAAGGCGTTGTTAGGCTGCCAAAAAACTACAGTCTCCTGAAATCTCAACATACTTATTTTCATCCAATCTTCATGATACTTTCAAGTAATGATCAGTACACCAATCCCACTTGGATGCCCAAGTTTCGTTCTCCTACGTTGAAGCATCCGTTTGCAGTAACAGTTTGAATTTTTAGGTTTCACTCTGTTTTCTCCTATATTGACAGATGGAGTTCGAACTCTAAATCAAACACGGTTTGTGCTAGCTTCTTGAAACTTGACACAATACAGTAGTTCTACGTTCTATCTCTAGGGTTTGTTTCCTCTTGATGTAGCCTTAAGCACAGGCTGGCGAATAACTCATTCAATGAAAGGCGTTGTTAGGCTGCCAAAAAGTACAGTCTCCTGAAATCAAAACATATATTTTTTTTCCGACCTTCCTGATACTTTCAAATAATGAGCAGTACTCCAATCAAACTTGGATGTCCAAGTTTCGTTCTCCTACGTTGAAGCATCCGTTTGCAGTAACAGTTTGAATTTTTAGGTTTCACTCTGTTTTCTTCTATATTGACAGATGCAGTTAGAACTCTAAATCAAACACGGTTTGTGCTAGCTTCTTGAAACGTGACACAATACAGTAGTTCTACGTTCTATCTCTAAGGTTTGTTTCCTCTTGATGTAGCCTAATACAGGGACTCGCGAATAACACTTATATTGAAAGGGGTTGCCAAACTTCCAAAAACTAGAGTCTCCTGAAATCTCAACATACATATTTTCATCCAATCTTCATGATACTTTCAAGTAATGATCAGTACACCAATCCCACTTGGATGCCCAAGTATCGTTCTCCTACGTTGAAGCATCCGTTTGCAGTAACAGTTTGAATTTTTAGGTTTCACTCTGTTTTCTCCTATATTGACAGATGCAGTTCGAACTCTAAATCAAACACGGTTTGTGCTAGCTTCTTGAAACTTGACACAATACAGTAGTTCTACGTTCTATCTCTAAGGTTTGTTTCCTCTTGATGTAGCCTTAAGCACAGGCTGGCGAATAACTCATTCAATGAAAGGCGTTGTTAGGCTGCCAAAAAACTACAGTCTCCTGAAATCACAACATACATTTTTTCATCCAATCTTCATGATACTTTCAAGTAATGATCAGTACACCAATCCCACTTGGATGCCCAAGTTTCGTTCTCCTACGTTGAAGCATCCGTTTGCAGTAACAGTTTGAATTTTTAGGTTTCACTCTGTTTTCTCCTATATTGACAGATGCAGTTCGAACTCTAAATCAAACACGGTTTGTGCTAGCTTCTTGAAACTTGACACAATACAGTAGTTCTACGTTCTATCTCTAAGGTTTGTTTCCTCTTGATGTAGCCTTATACAGGGACTCGCGAATAACACTTATATTGAAAGGGGTTGCCAAACTTCCAAAAACTAGAGTCTCCTGAAATCTCAACATACATTTTTTCATCCAATCTTCATGATACTTTCAAGTAATGATCAGTACACCAATCCCACTTGGATGCCCAAGTTTCGTTCTCCTACGTTGAAGCATCCGTTTGCAGTAACAGTTTGAATTTTTAGGTTTCACTCTGTTTTCTCCTATATTGACAGATGCAGTTCGAACTCTAAATCAAACACGGTTTGTGCTAGCTTCTTGAAACTTGACACAATACAGTAGTTCTACGTTCTATCTCTAAGGTTTGTTTCCTCTTGATGTAGCCTCAAGCACAGGCTGGCGAATAACTCATTCAATGAAAGGCGTTGTTAGGCTGCCAAAAAACTACAGTCTCCTGAAATCACAACATATATTTTTTTTCCGACCTTCCTGATACTTTCAAATAATGAGCAGTACTCCAATCAAACTTGGATGTCCAAGTTTCGTTCTCCTACGTTGAAGCATCCGTTTGCAGTAACAGTTTGAATTTTTAGGTTTCACTGCGTTTTCTTCTATATTGACAGATGCAGTTAGAACTCTAAATCAAACACGGTTTGTGCTAGCTTCTTGAAACGTGACACAATACAGTAGTTCTACGTTCTATCTCTAAGGTTTGTTTCCTCTTGATGTAGCCTAATACAGGGACTCGCGAATAACACTTATATTGAAAGGGATTGCCAAACTTCCAAAAACTAGAGTCTCCTGAAATCTCAACATACATTTTTTTCATCCAATCTTCATGATACTTTCAAGTAATGATCAGTACACCAATCCCACTTGGATGCCCAAGTATCGTTCTCCTACGTTGAAGCATCCGTTTGCAGTAACAGTTTGAATTTTTAAGTTTCACTCTGTTTTCTCCTATATTGACAGATGCAGTTCGAACTCTAAATCAAACACGGTTTGTGCTAGCTTCTTGAAACTTGACACAATACAGTAGTTCTACGTTCTATCTCTAAGGTTTGTTTCCTCTTGATGTAGCCTTAAGCACAGGCTGGCGAATAACTCATTCAATGAAAGGCGTTGTTAGGCTGCCAAAAAACTACAGTCTCCTGAAATCACAACATATATTTTTTTCCGACCTTCCTGAGACTTTCAAATAATGAGCAGTACTCCAATCAAACTTGGATGTCCAAGTTTCGTTCTCCTACGTTGAAGCATCCGTTTGCAGTAACAGTTTGAATTTTTAGGTTTCACTGCGTTTTCTTCTATATTGACAGATGCAGTTAGAACTCTAAATCAAACACGGTTTGTGCTAGCTTCTTGAAACGTGACACAATACAGTAGTTCTACGTTCTATCTCTAAGGTTTGTTTCCTCTTGATGTAGCCTTATACAGGGACTCGCGAATAACACTTATATTGAAAGGGGTTGCCAAACTTCCAAAAACTAGAGTCTCCTGAAATCTCAACATACATTTTTTCATCCAATCTTCATGATACTTTCAAGTAATGATCAGTACACCAATCCCACTTGGATGCCCAAGTTTCGTTCTCCTACGTTGAAGCATCCGTTTGCAGTAACAGTTTGAATTTTTAGGTTTCACTCTGTTTTCTCCTATATTGACAGATGCAGTTCGAACTCTAAATCAAACACGGTTTGTGCTAGCTTCTTGAAACTTGACACAATACAGTAGTTCTACGTTCTATCTCTAAGGTTTGTTTCCTCTTGATGTAGCCTCAAGCACAGGCTGGCGAATAACTCATTCAATGAAAGGCGTTGTTAGGCTGCCAAAAAACTACAGTCTCCTGAAATCACAACATATATTTTTTTTCCGACCTTCCTGATACTTTCAAATAATGAGCAGTACTCCAATCAAACTTGGATGTCCAAGTTTCGTTCTCCTACGTTGAAGCATCCGTTTGCAGTAACAGTTTGAATTTTTAGGTTTCACTGCGTTTTCTTCTATATTGACAGATGCAGTTAGAACTCTAAATCAAACACGGTTTGTGCTAGCTTCTTGAAACGTGACACAATACAGTAGTTCTACGTTCTATCTCTAAGGTTTGTTTCCTCTTGATGTAGCCTAATACAGGGACTCGCGAATAACACTTATATTGAAAGGGATTGCCAAACTTCCAAAAACTAGAGTCTCCTGAAATCTCAACATACATTTTTTTCATCCAATCTTCATGATACTTTCAAGTAATGATCAGTACACCAATCCCACTTGGATGCCCAAGTATCGTTCTCCTACGTTGAAGCATCCGTTTGCAGTAACAGTTTGAATTTTTAAGTTTCACTCTGTTTTCTCCTATATTGACAGATGCAGTTCGAACTCTAAATCAAACACGGTTTGTGCTAGCTTCTTGAAACTTGACACAATACAGTAGTTCTACGTTCTATCTCTAAGGTTTGTTTCCTCTTGATGTAGCCTTAAGCACAGGCTGGCGAATAACTCATTCAATGAAAGGCGTTGTTAGGCTGCCAAAAAACTACAGTCTCCTGAAATCACAACATATATTTTTTTCCGACCTTCCTGAGACTTTCAAATAATGAGCAGTACTCCAATCAAACTTGGATGTCCAAGTTTCGTTCTCCTACGTTGAAGCATCCGTTTGCAGTAACAGTTTGAATTTTTAGGTTTCACTGCGTTTTCTTCTATATTGACAGATGCAGTTAGAACTCTAAATCAAACACGGTTTGTGCTAGCTTCTTGAAACGTGACACAATACAGTAGTTCTACGTTCTATCTCTAAGGTTTGTTTCCTCTTGATGTAGCCTTAAGCACAGGCTGGCGAATAACTCATTCAATGAAAGGCGTTGTTAGGCTGCCAAAAAACTACAGTCTCCTGAAATCTCAACATACTTATTTTCATCCAATCTTCATGATACTTTCAAGTAATGATCAGTACACCAATCCCACTTGGATGCCCAAGTTTCGTTCTCCTACGTTGAAGCATCCGTTTGCAGTAACAGTTTGAATTTTTAGGTTTCACTCTGTTTTCTCCTATATTGACAGATGGAGTTCGAACTCTAAATCAAACACGGTTTGTGCTAGCTTCTTGAAACTTGACACAATACAGTAGTTCTACGTTCTATCTCTAGGGTTTGTTTCCTCTTGATGTAGCCTTAAGCACAGGCTGGCGAATAACTCATTCAATGAAAGGCGTTGTTAGGCTGCCAAAAAGTACAGTCTCCTGAAATCAAAACATATATTTTTTTTCCGACCTTCCTGATACTTTCAAATAATGAGCAGTACTCCAATCAAACTTGGATGTCCAAGTTTCGTTCTCCTACGTTGAAGCATCCGTTTGCAGTAACAGTTTGAATTTTTAGGTTTCACTCTGTTTTCTTCTATATTGACAGATGCAGTTAGAACTCTAAATCAAACACGGTTTGTGCTAGCTTCTTGAAACGTGACACAATACAGTAGTTCTACGTTCTATCTCTAAGGTTTGTTTCCTCTTGATGTAGCCTAATACAGGGACTCGCGAATAACACTTATATTGAAAGGGGTTGCCAAACTTCCAAAAACTAGAGTCTCCTGAAATCTCAACATACATATTTTCATCCAATCTTCATGATACTTTCAAGTAATGATCAGTACACCAATCCCACTTGGATGCCCAAGTATCGTTCTCCTACGTTGAAGCATCCGTTTGCAGTAACAGTTTGAATTTTTAGGTTTCACTCTGTTTTCTCCTATATTGACAGATGCAGTTCGAACTCTAAATCAAACACGGTTTGTGCTAGCTTCTTGAAACTTGACACAATACAGTAGTTCTACGTTCTATCTCTAAGGTTTGTTTCCTCTTGATGTAGCCTTAAGCACAGGCTGGCGAATAACTCATTCAATGAAAGGCGTTGTTAGGCTGCCAAAAAACTACAGTCTCCTGAAATCACAACATACATTTTTTCATCCAATCTTCATGATACTTTCAAGTAATGATCAGTACACCAATCCCACTTGGATGCCCAAGTTTCGTTCTCCTACGTTGAAGCATCCGTTTGCAGTAACAGTTTGAATTTTTAGGTTTCACTCTGTTTTCTCCTATATTGACAGATGCAGTTCGAACTCTAAATCAAACACGGTTTGTGCTAGCTTCTTGAAACTTGACACAATACAGTAGTTCTACGTTCTATCTCTAAGGTTTGTTTCCTCTTGATGTAGCCTTAAGCACAGGCTGGCGAATAACTCATTCAATGAAAGGCGTTGTTAGGCTGCCAAAAAACTACAGTCTCCTGAAATCACAACATATATTTTTTTTCCGACCTTCCTGATACTTTCAAATAATGAGCAGTACTCCAATCAAACTTGGATGTCCAAGTTTCGTTCTCCTACGTTGAAGCATCCGTTTGCAGTAACAGTTTGAATTTTTAGGTTTCACTGCGTTTTCTTCTATATTGACAGATGCAGTTAGAACTCTAAATCAAACACGGTTTGTGCTAGCTTCTTGAAACGTGACACAATACAGTAGTTCTACGTTCTATCTCTAAGGTTTGTTTCCTCTTGATGTAGCCTAATACAGGGACTCGCGAATAACACTTATATTGAAAGGGATTGCCAAACTTCCAAAAACTAGAGTCTCCTGAAATCTCAACATACATTTTTTTCATCCAATCTTCATGATACTTTCAAGTAATGATCAGTACACCAATCCCACTTGGATGCCCAAGTATCGTTCTCCTACGTTGAAGCATCCGTTTGCAGTAACAGTTTGAATTTTTAAGTTTCACTCTGTTTTCTCCTATATTGACAGATGCAGTTCGAACTCTAAATCAAACACGGTTTGTGCTAGCTTCTTGAAACTTGACACAATACAGTAGTTCTACGTTCTATCTCTAAGGTTTGTTTCCTCTTGATGTAGCCTTAAGCACAGGCTGGCGAATAACTCATTCAATGAAAGGCGTTGTTAGGCTGCCAAAAAACTACAGTCTCCTGAAATCACAACATATATTTTTTTCCGACCTTCCTGAGACTTTCAAATAATGAGCAGTACTCCAATCAAACTTGGATGTCCAAGTTTCGTTCTCCTACGTTGAAGCATCCGTTTGCAGTAACAGTTTGAATTTTTAGGTTTCACTGCGTTTTCTTCTATATTGACAGATGCAGTTAGAACTCTAAATCAAACACGGTTTGTGCTAGCTTCTTGAAACGTGACACAATACAGTAGTTCTACGTTCTATCTCTAAGGTTTGTTTCCTCTTGATGTAGCCTTAAGCACAGGCTGGCGAATAACTCATTCAATGAAAGGCGTTGTTAGGCTGCCAAAAAACTACAGTCTCCTGAAATCTCAACATACTTATTTTCATCCAATCTTCATGATACTTTCAAGTAATGATCAGTACACCAATCCCACTTGGATGCCCAAGTTTCGTTCTCCTACGTTGAAGCATCCGTTTGCAGTAACAGTTTGAATTTTTAGGTTTCACTCTGTTTTCTCCTATATTGACAGATGGAGTTCGAACTCTAAATCAAACACGGTTTGTGCTAGCTTCTTGAAACTTGACACAATACAGTAGTTCTACGTTCTATCTCTAGGGTTTGTTTCCTCTTGATGTAGCCTTAAGCACAGGCTGGCGAATAACTCATTCAATGAAAGGCGTTGTTAGGCTGCCAAAAAACTACAGTCTCCTGAAATCAAAACATATATTTTTTTTCCGACCTTCCTGATACTTTCAAATAATGAGCAGTACTCCAATCAAACTTGGATGTCCAAGTTTCGTTCTCCTACGTTGAAGCATCCGTTTGCAGTAACAGTTTGAATTTTTAGGTTTCACTCTGTTTTCTTCTATATTGACAGATGCAGTTAGAACTCTAAATCAAACACGGTTTGTGCTAGCTTCTTGAAACGTGACACAATACAGTAGTTCTACGTTCTATCTCTAAGGTTTGTTTCCTCTTGATGTAGCCTAATACAGGGACTCGCGAATAACACTTATATTGAAAGGGGTTGCCAAACTTCCAAAAACTAGAGTCTCCTGAAATCTCAACATACATATTTTCATCCAATCTTCATGATACTTTCAAGTAATGATCAGTACACCAATCCCACTTGGATGCCCAAGTATCGTTCTCCTACGTTGAAGCATCCGTTTGCAGTAACAGTTTGAATTTTTAGGTTTCACTCTGTTTTCTCCTATATTGACAGATGCAGTTCGAACTCTAAATCAAACACGGTTTGTGCTAGCTTCTTGAAACTTGACACAATACAGTAGTTCTACGTTCTATCTCTAAGGTTTGTTTCCTCTTGATGTAGCCTTAAGCACAGGCTGGCGAATAACTCATTCAATGAAAGGCGTTGTTAGGCTGCCAAAAAACTACAGTCTCCTGAAATCACAACATACATTTTTTCATCCAATCTTCATGATACTTTCAAGTAATGATCAGTACACCAATCCCACTTGGATGCCCAAGTTTCGTTCTCCTACGTTGAAGCATCCGTTTGCAGTAACAGTTTGAATTTTTAGGTTTCACTCTGTTTTCTCCTATATTGACAGATGCAGTTCGAACTCTAAATCAAACACGGTTTGTGCTAGCTTCTTGAAACTTGACACAATACAGTAGTTCTACGTTCTATCTCTAAGGTTTGTTTCCTCTTGATGTAGCCTTAAGCACAGGCTGGCGAATAACTCATTCAATGAAAGGCGTTGTTAGGCTGCCAAAAAACTACAGTCTCCTGAAATCACAACATATATTTTTTTTCCGACCTTCCTGATACTTTCAAATAATGAGCAGTACTCCAATCAAACTTGGATGTCCAAGTTTCGTTCTCCTACGTTGAAGCATCCGTTTGCAGTAACAGTTTGAATTTTTAGGTTTCACTCTGTTTTCTTCTATATTGACAGATGCAGTTAGAACTCTAAATCAAACACGGTTTGTGCTAGATTCTTGAAACGTGACACAATACAGTAGTTCTACGTTCTATCTCTAAGGTTTGTTTCCTCTTGATGTAGCCTAATACAGGGACTCGCGAATAACACTTATATTGAAAGGGGTTGCCAAACTTCCAAAAACTAGAGTCTCCTGAAATCTCAACATACATTTTTTCATCCAATCTTCATGATACTTTCAAGTAATGATCAGTACACCAATCCCACTTGGATGCCCAAGTATCGTTCTCCTACGTTGAAGCATCCGTTTGCAGTAACAGTTTGAATTTTTAGGTTTCACTCTGTTTTCTCCTATATTGACAGATGCAGTTCGAACTCTAAATCAAACACGGTTTGTGCTAGCTTCTTGAAACTTGACACAATACAGTAGTTCTACGTTCTATCTCTAAGGTTTGTTTCCTCTTGATGTAGCCTTAAGCACAGGCTGGCGAATAACTCATTCAATAAAAGGCGTTGTTAGGCTGCCAAAAAACTACAGTCTCCTGAAATCACAACATACATTTTTTCATCCAATCTTCATGATACTTTCAAGTAATGACAGTACACCAATCCCACTTGGATGCCCAAGTTTCGTTCTCCTACGTTGAAGCATCCGTTTGCAGTAACAGTTTGAATTTTTAGGTTTCACTCTGTTTTCTCCTATATTGACAGATGCAGTTCGAACTCTAAATCAAACACGGTTTATGCTAGCTTCTTGAAACTTGACACAATACAGTAGTTCTACGTTCTATCTCTAAGGTTTGTTTCCTCTTGATGTAGCCTTAAGCACAGGCTGGCGAATAACTCATTCAATGAAAGGCGTTGTTAGGCTGCCAAAAAACTACAGTCTCCTGAAATCACAACATATATTTTTTTTTCGACCTTCCTGATACTTTCAAATAATGAGCAGTACTCCAATCAAACTTGGATGTCCAAGTTTCGTTCTCCTACGTTGAAGCATCCGTATGCAGTAACAGTTTGAATTTTTAGGTTTCACTGCGTTTTCTTCTATATTGACAGATGCAGTTAGAACTCTAAATCAAACACGGTTTGTGCTAGCTTCTTGAAACGTGACACAATACAGTAGTTCTACGTTCTATCTCTAAGGTTTGTTTCCTCTTGAAGTAGCCTAATACAGGGACTCGCGAATAACACTTATATTGAAAGGGATTGCCAAACTTCCAAAAACTAGAGTCTCCTGAAATCTCAACATACATTTTTTTCATCCAATCTTCATGATACTTTCAAGTAATGATCAGTACACCAATCCCACTTGGATGCCCAAGTATCGATCTCCTACGTTGAAGCATCCGTTTGCAGTAACATTTTGAATTTTTAGGTTTCACTCTGTTTTCTCCTATATTGACAGATGCAGTTCGAACTCTAAATCAAACACGGTTTCTGCTAGCTTCTTGAAACTTGACACAATACAGTAGTTCTACGTTCTATCTCTAAGGTTTGTTTCCTCTTGATGTAGCCTTAAGCACAGGCTGGCGAATAACTCATTCAATGAAAGGCGTTGTTAGGCTGCCAAAAAACTACAGTCTCCTGAAATCACAACATATATTTTTTTTCCGACCTTCCTGATACTTTCAAATAATGAGCAGTACTCCAATCAAACTTGGATGTCCAAGTTTCGTTCTCCTACGTTGAAGCATCCGTTTGCAGTAACAGTTTGAATTTTTAGGTTTCACTGCGTTTTCTTCTATATTGACAGATGCAGTTCGAACTCTAAATCAAACACGGTTTGTGCTAGCTTCTTGAAACGTGACACAATACAGTAGTTCTACGTTCTATCTCTAAGGTTTGTTTCCTCTTGATGTAGCCTTAAGCACAGGCTGGCGAATAACTCATTCAATGAAAGGCGTTGTTAGGCTGCCAAAAAACTACAGTCTCCTGAAATCACAACATACATTTTTTCATCCAATCTTCATGATACTTTCAAGTAATGATCAGTACACCAATCCCACTTGGATGCCCAAGTTTCGTTCTCCTACGTTGAAGCATCCGTTTGCAGTAACAGTTTGAATTTTTAGGTTTCACTCTGTTTTCTCCTATATTGACAGATGCAGTTCGAACTCTAAATCAAACACGGTTTGTGCTAGCTTCTTGAAACTTGACACAATACAGTAGTTCTACGTTCTATCTCTAAGGTTTGTTTCCTCTTGATGTAGCCTTAAGCACAGGCTGGCGAATAACTCATTCAATGAAAGGCGTTGTTAGGCTGCCAAAAAACTACAGTCTCCTGAAATCACAACATATATTTTTTTTCCGACCTTCCTGATACTTTCAAATAATGAGCAGTACTCCAATCAAACTTGGATGTCCAAGTTTCGTTCTCCTACGTTGAAGCATCCGTTTGCAGTAACAGTTTGAATTTTAGGTTTCACTGCGTTTTCTTCTATATTGACAGATGCAGTTAGAACTCTAAATCAAACACGGTTTGTGCTAGCTTCTTGAAACGTGACACAATACAGTAGTTGTACGTTCTATCTCTAAGGTTTGTTTCCTCTTGTTGTAGCCTTAAGCACAGGCTGGCGAATAACTCATTCAATGAAAGGCGTTGTTAGGCTGCCAAAAAACTACAGTCTCCTGAAATCACAACATATATTTTTTTTCCGACCTTCCTGATACTTTCAAATAATGAGCAGTACTCCAATCAAACTTGGATGTCCAAGTTTCGTTCTCCTACGTTGAAGCATCCGTTTGCAGTAACAGTTTGAATTTTTAGGTTTCACTGCGTTTTCTTCTATATTGACAGAAGCAGTTAGAACTCTAAATCAAACACGGTTTGTGCTAGCTTCTTGAAACGTGACACAATACAGTAGTTCTATGTTCTATCTCTAAGGTTTGTTTCCTCTTGATGTAGCCTTAAGCACAGGCTGGCGAATAACTCATTCAATGAAAGGCGTTGTTAGGCTGCCAAAAAACTACAGTCTCCTGAAATCACAACATACATTTTTTCATCCAATCTTCATGATACTTTTAAGTAATGATCAGTACACCAATCCCACTTGGATGCCCATGTTTCGTTCTCCTACGTTGAAGCATCCGTTTGCAGTAACAGTTTGAAT
The DNA here is from genome assembly GCF_048772815.1 of Callospermophilus lateralis. Lineage (NCBI taxonomy): Eukaryota > Metazoa > Chordata > Mammalia > Rodentia > Sciuridae > Callospermophilus > Callospermophilus lateralis. The sequence goes on along the minus strand of NW_027515052.1, from coordinate 32,563 downwards.
TTTTAGGTTTCACTCTGTTTTCTCCTATATTGACAGATGCAGTTCGAACTCTAAATCAAACACGGTTTGTGCTAGCTTCTTGAAACTTGACACAATACAGTAGTTCTACGTTCTATCTCTAAGGTTTGTTTCCTCTTGATGTAGCCTTAAGCACAGGCTGGCGAATAACTCATTCAATGAAAGGCGTTGTTAGGCTGCCAAAAAACTACAGTCTCCTGAAATCACAACATATATTTTTTTTCCGACCTTCCTGATACTTTCAAATAATGAGCAGTACTCCAATCAAACTTGGATGTCCAAGTTTCGTTCTCCTACGTTGAAGCATCCGTTTGCAGTAACAGTTTGAATTTTTAGGTTTCACTGCGTTTTCTTCTATATTGACAGAAGCAGTTAGAACTCTAAATCAAACACGGTTTGTGCTAGCTTCTTGAAACGTGACACAATACAGTAGTTCTATGTTCTATCTCTAAGGTTTGTTTCCTCTTGATGTAGCCTTAAGCACAGGCTGGCGAATAACTCATTCAATGAAAGGCGTTGTTAGGCTGCCAAAAAACTACAGTCTCCTGAAATCACAACATACATTTTTTCATCCAATCTTCATGATACTTTTAAGTAATGATCAGTACACCAATCCCACTTGGATGCCCATGTTTCGTTCTCCTACGTTGAAGCATCCGTTTGCAGTAACAGTTTGAATTTTTAGGTTTCACTCTGTTTTCTCCTATATTGACAGATGCAGTTCGAACTCTAAATCAAACACGGTTTGTGCTAGCTTCTTGAAACTTGACACAATACAGTAGTTCTACGTTCTATCTCTAAGGTTTGTTTCCTCTTGATGTAGCCTTAAGCACAGGCTGGCGAATAACTCATTCAATGAAAGGCGTTGTTAGGCTGCCAAAAAACTACAGTCTCCTGAAATCACAACATATATTTTTTTTCCGACCTTCCTGATACTTTCAAATAATGAGCAGTAGTCCAATCAAACTTGGATGTCCAAGTTTCGTTCTCCTACGTTGAAGCATCCGTTTGCAGTAACAGTTTGAATTTTTAGGTTTCACTCTGTTTTCTTCCATATTGACAGATGCAGTTCGAACTCTAAATCAAACACGGTTTGTGCTAGCTTCTTGAAACGTGACACAATACAGTAGTTCTACGTTCTATCTCTAAGGTTTGTTTCCTCTTGATGTAGCCTTAAGCACAGGCTGGCGAATAACTCATTCAATGAAAGGCGTTGTTAGGCTGCCAAAAAACTACAGTCTCCTGAAATCACAACATATATTTTTTTTCCGACCTTCCTGATACTTTCAAATAATGAGCAGTACTCCAATCAAACTTGGATGTCCAAGTTTCGTTCTCCTACGTTGAAGCATCCGTTTGCAGTAACAGTTTGAATTTTTAGGTTTCACTGCGTTCTCTTCTATATTGACAGATGCAGTTAGAACTCTAAATCAAACACGGTTTGTGCTAGCTTCTTGAAACGTGACACAATACAGTAGTTCTACGTTCTATCTCTAAGGTTTGTTTCCTCTTGATGTAGCCTAATACAGGGACTCGCGAATAACACTTATATTGAAAGGGATTGCCAAACTTCCAAAAACTAGTGTCTCCTGAAATCTCAACATACATTTTTTTCATCCAATCTTCATGATACTTTCAAGTAATGATCAGTACACCAATCCCACTTGGATGCCCAAGTATCGTTCTCCTACGTTGAAGCATCCGTTTGCAGTAACAGTTTGAATTTTTAGGTTTCACTCTGTTTTCTCCTATATTGACAGATGCAGTTCGAACTCTAAATCAAACACGGTTTGTGCTAGCTTCTTGAAACTTGACACAATACAGTAGTTCTACGTTCTATCTCTAAGGTTTGTTTCCTCTTGATGTAGCCTTAAGCATAGGCTGGCGAATAACTCATTCAATGAAAGGCGTTGTTAGGCTGCCAAAAAACTACAGTCTCCTGAAATCACAACATATATTTTTTTTCCGACCTTCCTGAGACTTTCAAATAATGAGCAGTACTCCAATAAAACTTGGATGTCCAAGTTTCGTTCTCCTACGTTGAAGCATCCGTTTGCAGTAACAGTTTGAATTTTTAGGTTTCACTGCGTTTTCTTCTATATTGACAGATGCAGTTAGAACTCTAAATCAAACACGGTTTGTGCTAGCTTCTTGAAACGTGACACAATACAGTAGTTCTACGTTCTATCTCTAAGGTTTGTTTCCTCTTGATGTAGCCTTAAGCACAGGCTGGCGAATAACTCATTCAATGAAAGGCGTTGTTAGGCTGCCAAAAAACTACAGTCTCCTGAAATCTCAACATACATATTTTCATCCAATCTTCATGATACTTTCAAGTAATGATCAGTACACCAATCCCACTTGGATGCCCAAGTTTCGTTCTCCTACGTTGAAGCATCCGTTTGCAGTAACAGTTTGAATTTTTAGGTTTCACTCTGTTTTCTCCTATATTGACAGATGCAGTTCGAACTCTAAATCAAACACGGTTTGTGCTAGCTTCTTGAAACTTGACACAATACAGTAGTTCTACGTTCTATCTCTAAGGTTTGTTTCCTCTTGATGTAGCCTTAAGCACAGGCTGGCGAATAACTCATTCAATGAAAGGCGTTGTTAGGCTGCCAAAAAACTACAGTCTCCTGAAATCACAACATATATTTTTTTTCCGACCTTCCTGATACTTTCAAATAATGAGCAGTACTCCAATCAAACTTGGATGTCCAATTTTCGTTCTCCTACGTTGAAGCATCCGTTTGCAGTAACAGTTTGAATTTTTAGGTTTCACTCTGTTTTCTTCTATATTGACAGATGCAGTTAGAACTCTAAATCAAACACGGTTTGTGCTAGCTTCTTGAAACGTGACACAATACAGTAGTTCTACGTTCTATCTCTAAGGTTTGTTTCCTCTTGATGTAGCCTAATACAGGGACTCGCGAATAACACTTATATTGAAAGGGGTTGGCAAACTTCCAAAAACTAGAGTCTCCTGAAATCTCAACATACATATTTTCATCCAATCTTCATGATACTTTCAAGTAATGATCAGTACACCAATCCCACTTGGATGCCCAAGTATCGTTCTCCTACGTTGAAGCATCCGTTTGCAGTAACAGTTTGAATTTTTAGGTTTCACTCTGTTTTCTCCTATATTGACAGATGCAGTTCGAACTCTAAATCAAACACGGTTTGTGCTAGCTTCTTGAAACTTGACACAATACAGTAGTTCTACGTTCTATCTCTAAGGTTTGTTTCCTCTTGATGTAGCCTTAAGCACAGGCTGGCGAATATCTCATTCAATGAAAGGCGTTGTTAGGCTGCCAAAAAACTACAGTCTCCTGAAATCACAACATACATTTTTTCATCCAATCTTCATGATACTTTCAAGTAATGATCAGTACACCAATCCCACTTGGATGCCCAAGTTTCGTTCTCCTACGTTGAAGCATCCGTTTGCAGTAACAGTTTGAATTTTTAGGTTTCACTCTGTTTTCTCCTATATTGACAGATGCAGTTCGAACTCTAAATCAAACACGGTTTATGCTAGCTTCTTGAAACTTGACACAATACAGTAGTTCTACGTTCTATCTCTAAGGTTTGTTTCCTCTTGATGTAGCCTTAAGCACAGGCTGGCGAATAACTCATTCAATGAAAGGCGTTGTTAGGCTGCCAAAAAACTACAGTCTCCTGAAATCACAACATAAATTTTTTTTCCGACCTTCCTGATACTTTCAAATAATGAGCAGTACTCCAATCAAACTTGGATGTCCAAGTTTCGTTCTCCTACGTTGAAGCATCCGTTTGCAGTAACAGTTTGAATTTTTAGGTTTCACTGCGTTTTCTTCTATATTGACAGATGCAGTTAGAACTCTAAATCAAACACGGTTTGTGCTAGCTTCTTGAAACGTGACACAATACAGTAGTTCTACGTTCTATCTCTAAGGTTTGTTTCCTCTTGATGTAGCCTAATACATGGACTCGCGAATAACACTTATATTGAAAGGGATTGCCAAACTTCCAAAAACTAGAGTCTCCTGAAATCTCAACATACATTTTTTTCATCCAATCTTCATGATACTTTCAAGTAATGATCAGTACACCAATCCCACTTGGATGCCCAAGTATCGATCTCCTACGTTGAAGCATCCGTTTGCAGTAACAGTTTGAATTTTTAGGTTTCACTCTGTTTTCTCCTATATTGACAGATGCAGTTCGAACTCTAAATCAAACACGGTTTGTGCTAGCTTCTTGAAACTTGACACAATACAGTAGTTCTACGTTCTATCTCTAAGGTTTGTTTCCTCTTGATGTAGCCTTAAGCACAGGCTGGCGAATAACTCATTCAATGAAAGGCGTTGTTAGGCTGCCAAAAAACTACAGTCTCCTGAAATCACAACATATATTTTTTTTCCGACCTTCCTGATACTTTCAAATAATGAGCAGTACTCCAATCAAACTTGGATGTCCAAGTTTCGTTCTCCTACGTTGAAGCATCCGTTTGCAGTAAACAGTTTGAATTTTTAGGTTTCACTGCGTTTTCTTCTATATTGACAGATGCAGTTAGAACTCTAAATCAAACACGGTTTGTGCTAGCTTCTTGAAACGTGACACAATACAGTAGTTCTACGTTCTATCTCTAAGGTTTGTTTCCACTTGATGTAGCCTTAAGCACAGGCTGGCGAATAACTCATTCAATGAAAGGCGTTGTTAGGCTGCCAAAAAACTACAGTCTCCTGAAATCACAACATACATTTTTTCATCCAATCTTCATGATACTTTCAAGTAATGATCAGTACACCAATCCCACTTGGATGCCCAAGTTTCGTTCTCCTACGTTGAAGCATCCGTTTGCAGTAACAGTTTGAATTTTTAGGTTTCACTCTGTTTTCTCCTATATTGACAGATGCAGTTCGAACTCTAAATCAAACACGGTTTGTGCTAGCTTCTTGAAACTTGACACAATACAGTAGTTCTACGTTCTATCTCTAAGGTTTGTTTCCTCTTGATGTAGCCTTAAGCACAGGCTGGCGAATAACTCATTCAATGAAAGGCGTTGTTAGGCTGCCAAAAAACTACAGTCTCCTGAAATCACAACATACATTTTTTTTCCGACCTTCCTGATACTTTCAAATAATGAGCAGTACTCCAATCAAACTTGGATGTCCAAGTTTCGTTCTCCTACGTTGAAGCATCCGTTTGCAGTAACAGTTTGAATTTTTAGGTTTCACTGCGTTTTCTTCTATATTGACAGATGCAGTTAGAACTCTAAATCAAACACGGTTTGTGCTAGCTTCTTGAAACGTGACACAATACAGTAGTTCTACGTTCTATCTCTAAGGTTTGTTTCCTCTTGATGTAGCCTTAAGCACAGGCTGGCGAATAACTCATTCAATGAAAGGCGTTGTTAGGCTGCCAAAAAACTACAGTCTCCTGAAATCACAACATATATTTTTTTTCCGACATTCCTGATACTTTCAAATAATGAGCAGTACTCCAATCAAACTTGGATGTCCAAGTTTCGTTCTCCTACGTTGAAGCATCCGTTTGCAGTAATAGTTTGAATTTTTAGGTTTCACTGCGTTTTCTTCTATATTGACAGATGCAGTTGGAACTCTAAATCAAACATGGTTTGTGCTAGCTTCTTGAAACGTGACACAATACAGTAGTTCTACGTTCTATCTCTAAGGTTTGTTTTCTCTTGATGTAGCCTAATACAGGGACTCGCGAATAAAACTTATATTGAAAGGGATTGCCAAACTTCCAAAAACTAGAGTCTCCTGAAATCTCAACATACATTTTTTTCATCCAATCTTCATGATACTTTCAAGTAATGATCAGTACACCAATCCCACTTGGATGCCCAAGTATCGTTCTCCTACGTTGAAGCATCCGTTTGCAGTAACAGTTTGAATTTTTAGGTTTCACTCTGTTTTCTCCCATATTGACAGATGCAGTTCGAACTCTAAATCAAACACGGTTTGTGCTAGCTTCTTGAAACTTGACACAATACAGTAGTTCTACGTTCTATCTCTAAGGTTTGTTTCCTCTTGATGTAGCCTTAAGCACAGGCTGGCGAATAACTCATTCAATGAAAGGCGTTGTTAGGCTGCCAAAAAACTACAGTCTCCTGAAATCACAACATATATTTTTTTCCGACCTTCCTGATACTTTCAAATAATGAGCAGTACTCCAATCAAACTTGGATGTCCAAGTTTCGTTCTCCTACGTTGAAGCATCCGTTTGCAGTAACAGTTTGAATTTTTAGGTTTCACTGCGTTTTCTTCTATATTGAGAGATGCAGTTAGAACTCTAAATCAAACACGGTTTGTGCTAGCTTCTTGAAACGTGACACAATACAGTAGTTCTACGTTCTATCTCTAAGGTTTGTTTCCTCTTGATGTAGCCTTAAGCAAAGGCTGGCGAATAACTCATTCAATGAAAGGCGTTGTTAGGCTGCCAAAAAACTACAGTCTCCTGAAATCACAACATACATTTTTTCATCCAATCTTCATGATACTTTCAAGTAATGATCAGTACACCAATCCCACTTGGATGCCCAAGTTTCGTTCTCCTACGTTGAAGCATCCGTTTGCAGTAACAGTTTGAATTTTTAGGTTTCACTCTGTTTTCTCCTATATTGACAGATGCAGTTCGAACTCTAAATCAAACACGGTTTGTGCTAGCTTCTTGAAACTTGACACAATACAGTAGTTCTACGTTCTATCTCTAAGGTTTGTTTCCTCTTGATGTAGCCTTAAGCACAGGCTGGCGAATAACTCATTCAATGAAAGGCGTTGTTAGGCTGCCAAAAAACTACAGTCTCCTGAAATCACAACATATATTTTTTTTCTGACCTTCCTGATACTTTCAAATAATGAGCAGTACTCCAATAAAACTTGGATGTCCAAGTTTCGTTCTCCTACGTTGAAGCATCCGTTTGCAGTAACAGTTTGAATTTTTAGGTTTCACTGCGTTTTCTTCTATATTGACAGATGCAGTTAGAACTCTAAATCAAACACGGTTTGTGCTAGCTTCTTGAAACGTGACACAATACAGTAGTTCTACGTTCTATCTCTAAGGTTTGTTTCCTCTTGATGTAGCCTTAAGCACAGGCTGGCGAATAACTCATTCAATGAAAGGCGTTGTTAGGCTGCCAAAAAACTACAGTCTCCTGAAATCACAACATATATTTTTTTTCCGACCTTCCTGATACTTTCAAATAATGAGCAGTACTCCAATCAAACTTGGATGTCCAAGTTTCGTTCTCCTACGTTGAAGCATCCGTTTGCAGTAATAGTTTGAATTTTTAGGTTTCACTGCGTTTTCTTCTATATTGACAGATGCAGTTGGAACTCTAAATCAAACATGGTTTGTGCTAGCTTCTTGAAACGTGACACAATACAGTAGTTCTACGTTCTATCTCTAAGGTTTGTTTTCTCTTGATGTAGCCTAATACAGGGACTCGCGAATAACACTTATATTGAAAGGGATTGCCAAACTTCCAAAAACTAGAGTCTCCTGAAATCTCAACATACATTTTTTTCATCCAATCTTCATGATACTTTCAAGTAATGATCAGTACACCAATCCCACTTGGATGCCCAAGTATCGTTCTCCTACGTTGAAGCATCCGTTTGCAGTAACAGTTTGAATTTTTAGGTTTCACTCTGTTTTCTCCCATATTGACAGATGCAGTTCGAACTCTAAATCAAACACGGTTTGTGCTAGCTTCTTGAAACTTGACACAATACAGTAGTTCTACGTTCTATCTCTAAGGTTTGTTTCCTCTTGATGTAGCCTTAAGCACAGGCTGGCGAATAACTCATTCAATGAAAGGCGTTGTTAGGCTGCCAAAAAACTACAGTCTCCTGAAATCACAACATATATTTTTTTTCCGACCTTCCTGATACTTTCAAATAATGAGCAGTACTCCAATCAAACTTGGATGTCCAAGTTTCGTTCTCCTATGTTGAAGCATCCGTTTGCAGTAACAGTTTGAATTTTTAGGTTTCACTGCGTTTTCTTCTATATTGACAGATGCAGTTAGAACTCTAAATCAAACACGGTTTGTGCTAGCTTCTTGAAACGTGACACAATACAGTAGTTCTACGTTCTATCTCTAAGGTTTGTTTCCTCTTGATGTAGCCTTAAGCACAGGCTGGCGAATAACTCATTGAATGAAAGGCGTTGTTAGGCTGCCAAAAAACTACAGTCTCCTGAAATCACAACATACATTTTTTCATCCAATCTTCATGATACTTTCAAGTAATGATCAGTACACCAATCCCACTTGGATGCCCAAATTTCGTTCTCCTACGTTGAAGCATCCGTTTGCAGTAACAGTTTGAATTTTTAGGTTTCACTCTGTTTTCTCCTATATTGACAGATGCAGTTCGAACTCTAAATCAAACACGGTTTGTGCTAGCTTCTTGAAACTTGACACAATACAGTAGTTCTACGTTCTATCTCTAAGGTTTGTTTCCTCTTGATGTAGCCTTAAGCACAGGCTGGCGAATAACTCATTCAATGAAAGGCGTTGTTAGGCTGCCAAAAAACTTCAGTCTCCTGAAATCACAACATATATTTTTTTTCCGACCTTCCTGATACTTTCAAATAATGAGCAGTACTCCAATCAAACTTGGATGTCCAAGTTTCGTTCTCCTACGTTGAAGCATCCGTTTGCAGTAACAGTTTGAATTTTTAGGTTTCACTCTGTTTTCTTCTATATTGACAGATGCAGTTAGAACTCTAAATCAAACACGGTTTGTGCTAGCTTCTTGAAACGTGACACAATACAGTAGTTCTACGTTCTATCTCTAAGGTTTGTTTCCTCTTGATGTAGCCTAATACAGGGACTCGCGAATAACACTTATATTGAAAGGGGTTGCCAAACTTCCAAAAACTAGAGTCTCCTGAAATCTCAACATACGTATTTTCATCCAATCTTCATGATACTTTCAAGTAATGATCAGTACACCAATCCCACTTGGATGCCCAAGTATCGTTCTCCTACGTTGAAGCATCCGTTTGCAGTAACAGTTTGAATTTTTTGGTTTCACTCTGTTTTCTCCTATATTGACAGATGCAGTTCGAACTCTAAATCAAACACGGTTTGTGCTAGCTTCTTGAAACTTGACACAATACAGTAGTTCTACGTTCTATCTCTAAGGTTTGTTTCCACTTGATGTAGCCTTAAGCACAGGCTGGCGAATAACTCATTCAATGAAAGGCGTTGTTAGGCTGCCAAAAAACTACAGTCTCCTGAAATCACAACATATATTTTTTTTCCGACCTTCCTGATACTTTCAAATAATGAGCAGTACTCCAATCAAACTTGGATGCCAAGTTTCGTTCTCCTATGTTGAAGCATCCGTTTGCAGTAACAGTTTGAATTTTTAGGTTTCACTGCGTTTTCTTCTATATTGACAGATGCAGTTAGAACTCTAAATCAAACACGGTTTGTGCTAGCTTCTTGAAACGTGACACAATACAGTAGTTCTACGTTCTATCTCTAAGGTTTGTTTCCTCTTGATGTAGCCTTAAGCACAGGCTGGCGAATAACTCATTCAATGAAAGGCGTTGTTAGGCTGCCAAAAAACTACAGTCTCCTGAAATCACAACATACATTTTTTCATCCAATCTTCATGATACTTTCAAGTAATGATCAGTACACCAATCCCACTTGGATGCCCAAATTTCGTTCTCCTACGTTGAAGCATCCGTTTGCAGTAACAGTTTGAATTTTTAGGTTTCACTCTGTTTTCTCCTATATTGACAGATGCAGTTCGAACTCTAAATCAAACACGGTTTGTGCTAGCTTCTTGAAACTTGACACAATACAGTAGTTCTACGTTCTATCTCTAAGGTTTGTTTCCTCTTGATGTAGCCTTAAGCACAGGCTGGCGAATAACTCATTCAATGAAAGGCGTTGTTAGGCTGCCAAAAAACTTCAGTCTCCTGAAATCACAACATATATTTTTTTTCCGACCTTCCTGATACTTTCAAATAATGAGCAGTACTCCAATCAAACTTGGATGTCCAAGTTTCGTTCTCCTACGTTGAAGCATCCGTTTGCAGTAACAGTTTGAATTTTTAGGTTTCACTCTGTTTTCTTCTATATTGACAGATGCAGTTAGAACTCTAAATCAAACACGGTTTGTGCTAGCTTCTTGAAACGTGACACAATACAGTAATTCTACGTTCTATCTCTAAGGTTTGTTTCCTCTTGATGTAGCCTAATACAGGGACTCGCGAATAACACTTATATTGAGAGGGGTTGCCAAACTTCCAAAAACTAGAGTCTCCTGAAATCTCAACATACATATTTTCATCCAATCTTCATGATACTTTCAAGTAATGATCAGTACACCAATCCCACTTGGATGCCCAAGTATCGTTCTCCTACGTTGAAGCATCCGTTTGCAGTAACAGTTTGAATTTTTAGGTTTCACTCTCTTTTCTCCTATATTGACAGATGCAGTTCGAACTCTAAATCAAACACGGTTTGTGCTAGCTTCTTGAAAGTTGACACAATACAGTAGTTCTACGTTCTTTCCCTAAGGTTTGTTTCCTCTTGATGTAGCCTTAAGCACAGGCTGGCGAATAACTCATTCAATGAAAGGCGTTGTTAGGCTGCCAAAAAACTACAGTCTCCTGAAATCACAACATATATTTTTTTTCCGACTTTCCTGATACTTTCAAATAATGAGCAGTACTCCAATCAAACTTGGATGTCCAAGTTTCGTTCTCCTACGTTGAAGCATCCGTTTGCAGTAACAGTTTGAATTTTTAGGTTTCACTGCGTTTTCTTCTATATTGACAGATGCAGTTAGAACTCTAAATCAAACACGGTTTGTGCTAGCTTCTTGAAACGTGACACAATACAGTAATTCTACGTTCTATCTCTAAGGTTTGTTTCCTCTTGATGTAGCCTAATACAGGGACTCGCGAATAACACTTATATTGAGAGGGGTTGCCAAACTTCCAAAAACTAGAGTCTCCTGAAATCTCAACATACATATTTTCATCCAATCTTCATGATACTTTCAAGTAATGATCAGTACACCAATCCCACTTGGATGCCCAAGTATCGTTCTCCTACGTTGAAGCATCCGTTTGCAGTAACAGTTTGAATTTTTAGGTTTCACTCTCTTTTCTCCTATATTGACAGATGCAGTTCGAACTCTAAATCAAACACGGTTTGTGCTAGCTTCTTGAAAGTTGACACAATACAGTAGTTCTACGTTCTTTCTCTAAGGTTTGTTTCCTCTTGATGTAGCCTTAAGCACAGGCTGGCGAATAACTCATTCAATGAAAGGCGTTGTTAGGCTGCCAAAAAACTACAGTCTCCTGAAATCACAACATATATTTTTTTTCCGACTTTCCTGATACTTTCAAATAATGAGCAGTACTCCAATCAAACTTGGATGTCCAAGTTTCGTTCTCCTACGTTGAAGCATCCGTTTGCAGTAACAGTTTGAATTTTTAGGTTTCACTGCGTTTTCTTCTATATTGACAGATGCAGTTAGAACTCTAAATCAAACACGGTTTGTGCTAGCTTCTTGAAACGTGACACAATACAGTAGTTCTACGTTCTATCTCTAAGGTTTGTTTTCTCTTGATGTAGCCTAATACAGGGACTCGCGAATAACACTTATATTGAAAGGGATTGCCAAACTTCCAAAAACTAGAGTCTCCTGAAATCTCAACATACATTTTTTTCATCCAATCTTCATGATACTTTCAAGTAATGATCAGTACACCAATCCCACTTGGATGCCCAAGTTTCGTTCTCCTACGTTGAAGCATCCGTTTGCAGTAACAGTTTGAATTTTTAGGTTTCACTCTGTTTTCTCCCATATTGACAGATGCAGTTCGAACTCTAAATCAAACACGGTTTGTGCTAGCTTCTTGAAACTTGACACAATACAGTAGTTCTACGTTCTATCTCTAAGGTTTGTTTCCTCTTGATGTAGCCTTAAGCACAGGCTGGCGAATAACTCATTCAATGAAAGGCGTTGTTAGGCTGCCAAAAAACTACAGTCTCCTGAAATCACAACATATATTTTTTTTCCGACCTTCCTGATACTTTCAAATAATGAGCAGTACTCCAATCAAACTTGGATGTCCAAGTTTCGTTCTCCTATGTTGAAGCATCCGTTTGCAGTAACAGTTTGAATTTTTAGGTTTCACTGCGTTTTCTTCTATATTGACAGATGCAGTTAGAACTCTAAATCAAACACGGTTTGTGCTAGCTTCTTGAAACGTGACACAATACAGTAGTTCTACGTTCTATCTCTAAGGTTTGTTTCCTCTTGATGTAGCCTTAAGCACAGGCTGGCGAATAACTCATTCAATGAAAGGCGTTGTTAGGCTGCCAAAAAACTACAGTCTCCTGAAATCACAACATACATTTTTTCATCCAATCTTCATGATACTTTCAAGTAATGATCAGTACACCAATCCCACTTGGATGCCCAAATTTCGTTCTCCTACGTTGAAGCATCCGTTTGCAGTAACAGTTTGAATTTTTAGGTTTCACTCTGTTTTCTCCTATATTGACAGATGCAGTTCGAACTCTAAATCAAACACGGTTTGTGCTAGCTTCTTGAAACTTGACACAATACAGTAGTTCTACGTTCTATCTCTAAGGTTTGTTTCCTCTTGATGTAGCCTTAAGCACAGGCTGGCGAATAACTCATTCAATGAAAGGCGTTGTTAGGCTGCCAAAAAACTACAGTCTCCTGAAATCACAACATATATTTTTTTTCCGACCTTCCTGATACTTTCAAATAATGAGCAGTACTCCAATCAAACTTGGATGTCCAAGTTTCGTTCTCCTACGTTGAAGCATCCGTTTGCAGTAACAGTTTGAATTTTTAGGTTTCACTCTGTTTTCTTCTATATTGACAGATGCAGTTAGAACTCTAAATCAAACACGGTTTGTGCTAGCTTCTTGAAACGTGACACAATACAGTAGTTCTACGTTCTATCTCTAAGGTTTGTTTCCTCTTGATGTAGCCTTAAGCACAGGCTGGCGAATAACTCATTCAATGAAAGGCGTTGTTAGGCTGCCAAAAAACTACAGTCTCCTGAAATCACAACATACATTTTTTCATCCAATCTTCATGATACTTTCAAGTAATGATCAGTACACCAATCCCACTTGGATGCCCAAGTTTCGTTCTCCTACGTTGAAGCATCCGTTTGCAGTAACAGTTTGAATTTTTAGGTTTCACTGCGTTTTCTCCTATATTGACAGATGCAGTTCGAACTCTAAATCAAACACGGTTTGTGCTAGCTTCTTGAAACTTGACACAATACAGTAGTTCTACGTTCTATCTCTAAGGTTTGTTTCCTCTTGATGTAGCCTTAAGCACAGGCTGGCGAATAACTCATTCAATGAAAGGCGTTGTTAGGCTGCCAAAAAACTACAGTCTCCTGAAATCACAACATATATTTTTTTTCCGACCTTCCTGATACTTTCAAATAATGAGCAGTACTCCAATCAAACTTGGATGTCCAAGTTTCGTTCTCCTACGTTGAAGCATCCGTTTGCAGTAACAGTTTGAATTTTTAGGTTTCACTGCGTTTTCGTCTATATTGACAGTTGCAGTTAGAACTCTAAATCAAACACGGTTTGTGCTAGCTTCTTGAAACGTGACAATATACAGTAGTTCTACGTTCTATCTCTAAGGTTTGTTTCCTCTTGATGTAGCCTAATACAGGGACTCGCGAATAACACTTATATTGAAAGGGATTGCCAAACTTCCAAAAACTAGAGTCTCCTGAAATCTCAACATACATTTTTTTCATCCAATCTTCATGATACTTTCAAGTAATGATCAGTACACCAATCCCACTTGGATGCCCAAGTATCGTTCTCCTACGTTGAAGCATCCATTTGCAGTAACAGTTTGAATTTTTAGGTTTCACTCTGTTTTCTCCTATATTGACAGATGCAGTTCGAACTCTAAATCAAACACGGTTTGTGCTAGCTTCTTGAAACTTGACACAATACAGTAGTTCTACGTTCTATCTCTAAGGTTTGTTTCCTCTTGATGTAGCCTTAAGCACAGGCTGGCGAATAACTCATTCAATGAAAGGCGTTGTTAGGCTGCCAAAAAACTACAGTCTCCTGAAATCACAACATATATTTTTTTCCGACCTTCCTGATACTTTGAAATAATGAGCAGTACTCCAATCAAACTTGGATGTCCAAGTTTCGTTCTCCTACATTGAAGCATCCGTTTGCAGTAACAGTTTGAATTTTTAGGTTTCACTGCGTTTTCTTCTATATTGACAGATGCATTTAGAACTCTAAATCAAACACGGTTTGTGCTAGCTTCTTGAAACGTGACACAATACAGTAGTTCTACGTTCTATCTCTAAGGTTTGTTTCCTCTTGATGTAGCCTTAAGCACAGGCTGGCGAATAACTCATTCAATGAAAGGCGTTGTTAGGCTGCCAAAAAACTACAGTCTCCTGAAATCACAACATACATTTTTTCATCCAATCTTCATGATACTTTCAAGTAATGATCAGTACACCAATCCCACTTGGATGCCCAAGTTTCGTTCTCCTACGTTGAAGCATCCGTTTGCAGTAACAGTTTGAATTTTTAGGTTTCACTCTGTTTTCTCCTATATTGACAGATGCAGTTCGAACTCTAAATCAAACACGGTTTGTGCTAGCTTCTTGAAACTTGACACAATACAGTAGTTCTAAGTTCTATCTCTAAGGTTTGTTTCCTCTTGATGTAGCCTTAAGCACAGGCTGGCGAATAACTCATTCAATGAAAGGCGTTGTTAGGCTGCCAAAAAACTACAGTCTCCTGAAATCACAACATATATTTTTTTTCCGACCTTCCTGATACTTTCAAATAATGAGCAGTACTCCAATCAAACTTGGATGTCCAAGTTTCGTTCTCCTACGTTGAAGCATCCGTTTGCAGTAACAGTTTGAATTTTTAGGTTTCACTCTGTTTTCTTCTATATTGACAGATGCAGTTAGAACTCTAAATCAAACACGGTTTGTGCTAGCTTCTTGAAACGTGACACAATACAGTAGTTCTACGTTCTATCTCTAAGGTTTGTTTCCTCTTGATGTAGCCTTAAGCACAGGCTGGCGAATAACTCATTCAATGAAAGGCGTTGTTAGGCTGCCAAAAAACTACAGTCTCCTGAAATCACAACATACATTTTTTCATCCAATCTTCATGATACTTTCAAGTAATGATCAGTACACCAATCCCACTTGGATGCCCAAGTTTCGTTCTCCTACGTTGAAGCATCCGTTTGCAGTAACAGTTTGAATTTTTAGGTTTCACTGCGTTTTCTCCTATATTGACAGATGCAGTTCGAACTCTAAATCAAACACGGTTTGTGCTAGCTTCTTGAAACTTGACACAATACAGTAGTTCTACGTTCTATCTCTAAGGTTTGTTTCCTCTTGATGTAGCCTTAAGCACAGGCTGGCGAATAACTCATTCAATGAAAGGCGTTGTTAGGCTGCCAAAAAACTACAGTCTCCTGAAATCACAACATATATTTTTTTTCCGACCTTCCTGATACTTTCAAATAATGAGCAGTACTCCAATCAAACTTGGATGTCCAAGTTTCGTTCTCCTACGTTGAAGCATCCGTTTGCAGTAACAGTTTGAATTTTTAGGTTTCACTGCGTTTTCTTCTATATTGACAGTTGCAGTTAGAACTCTAAATCAAACACGGTTTGTGCTAGCTTCTTGAAACGTGACAATATACAGTAGTTCTACGTTCTATCTCTAAGGTTTGTTTCCTCTTGATGTAGCCTAATACAGGGACTCGCGAATAACACTTATATTGAAAGGGATTGCCAAACTTCCAAAAACTAGAGTCTCCTGAAATCTCAACATACATTTTTTTCATCCAATCTTCATGATACTTTCAAGTAATGATCAGTACACCAATCCCACTTGGATGCCCAAGTATCGTTCTCCTACGTTGAAGCATCCATTTGCAGTAACAGTTTGAATTTTTAGGTTTCACTCTGTTTTCTCCTATATTGACAGATGCAGTTCGAACTCTAAATCAAACACGGTTTGTGCTAGCTTCTTGAAACTTGACACAATACAGTAGTTCTACGTTCTATCTCTAAGGTTTGTTTCCTCTTGATGTAGCCTTAAGCACAGGCTGGCGAATAACTCATTCAATGAAAGGCGTTGTTAGGCTGCCAAAAAACTACAGTCTCCTGAAATCACAACATATATTTTTTTCCGACCTTCCTGATACTTTGAAATAATGAGCAGTACTCCAATCAAACTTGGATGTCCAAGTTTCGTTCTCCTACATTGAAGCATCCGTTTGCAGTAACAGTTTGAATTTTTAGGTTTCACTGCGTTTTCTTCTATATTGACAGATGCATTTAGAACTCTAAATCAAACACGGTTTGTGCTAGCTTCTTGAAACGTGACACAATACAGTAGTTCTACGTTCTATCTCTAAGGTTTGTTTCCTCTTGATGTAGCCTTAAGCACAGGCTGGCGAATAACTCATTCAATGAAAGGCGTTGTTAGGCTGCCAAAAAACTACAGTCTCCTGAAATCACAACATACATTTTTTCATCCAATCTTCATGATACTTTCAAGTAATGATCAGTACACCAATCCCACTTGGATGCCCAAGTTTCGTTCTCCTACGTTGAAGCATCCGTTTGCAGTAACAGTTTGAATTTTTAGGTTTCACTCTGTTTTCTCCTATATTGACAGATGCAGTTCGAACTCTAAATCAAACACGGTTTGTGCTAGCTTCTTGAAACTTGACACAATACAGTAGTTCTAAGTTCTATCTCTAAGGTTTGTTTCCTCTTGATGTAGCCTTAAGCACAGGCTGGCGAATAACTCATTCAATGAAAGGCGTTGTTAGGCTGCCAAAAAACTACAGTCTCCTGAAATCACAACATATATTTTTTTTCCGACCTTCCTGATACTTTCAAATAATGAGCAGTACTCCAATCAAACTTGGATGTCCAAGTTTCGTTCTCCTACGTTGAAGCATCCGTTTGCAGTAACAGTTTGAATTTTTAGGTTTCACTCTGTTTTCTTCTATATTGACAGATGCAGTTAGAACTCTAAATCAAACACGGTTTGTGCTAGCTTCTTGAAACGTGACACAATACAGTAGTTCTACGTTCTATCTCTAAGGTTTGTTTCCTCTTGATGTAGCCTTAAGCACAGGCTGGCGAATAACTCATTCAATGAAAGGCGTTGTTAGGCTGCCAAAAAACTACAGTCTCCTGAAATCACAACATACATTTTTTCATCCAATCTTCATGATACTTTCAAGTAATGATCAGTACACCAATCCCAATTGGATGCCCAAGTTTCGTTCTCCTACGTTGAAGCATCCGTTTGCAGTAACAGTTTGAATTTTTAGGTTTCACTCTGTTTTCTCCTATATTGACAGATGCAGTTCGAACTCTAAATCAAACACGGTTTGTGCTAGCTTCTTGAAACTTGACACAATACAGTAGTTCTACGTTCTATCTCTAAGGTTTGTTTCCTCTTGATGTAGCCTTAAGCACAGGCTGGCGAATAACTCATTCAATGAAAGGCGTTGTTAGGCTGCCAAAAAACTACAGTCTCCTGAAATCACAACATACATTTTTTCATCCAATCTTCATGATACTTTCAAGTAATGATCAGTACACCAATCCCACTTGGATGCCCAAGTTTCGTTCTCCTACGTTGAAGCATCCGTTTGCAGTAACAGTTTGAATTTTTAGGTTTCACTCTGTTTTCTCCTATATTGACAGATGCAGTTCGAACTCTAAATCAAACACGGTTTGTGCTAGCTTCTTGAAACTTGACACAATACAGTAGTTCTACGTTCTATCTCTAAGGTTTGTTTCCTCTTGATGTAGCCTTAACCACAGGCTGGCGAATAACTCATTCAATGAAAGGCGTTGTTAGGCTGCCAAAAAACTACAGTCTCCTGAAATCACAACATATATTTTTTTTCCGACCTTCCTGATACTTTCAAATAATGAGCAGTACTCCAATCAAACTTTGATGTCCAAGTTTCGTTCTCCTACGTTGAAGCATCCGTTTGCAGTAACAGTTTGAATTTTTAGGTTTCACTGCGTTTTCTTCTATATTGACAGATGCAGTTAGAACTCTAAATCAAACACGGTTTGTGCTAGCTTCTTGAAACGTGACACAATACAGTAGTTCTACGTTCTATCTCTAAGGTTTGTTTCCTCTTGATGTAGCCTAATACAGGGACTCGCGAATAACACTTATATTGAAAGGGGTTGCCAAACTTCCAAAAACTAGAGTCTCCTGAAATCTCAACATACATATTTTCATCCAATCTTCATGATACTTTCAAGTAATGATCAGTACACCAATCCCACTTGGATGCCCAAGTATCGTTCTCCTACGTTGAAGCATCCGTTTGCAGTAACAGTTTGAATTTTTAGGTTTCACTCTGTTTTCTCCTATATTGACAGATGCAGTTCGAACTCTAAATCAAACACGGTTTGTGCTAGCTTCTTGAAACTTGACACAATACAGTAGTTCTACGTTCTATCTCTAAGGTTTGTTTCCTCTTGATGTAGCCTTAAGCACAGGCTGGCGAATAACTCATTCAATGAAAGGCGTTGTTAGGCTGCCAAAAAACTACAGTCTCCTGAAATCACAACATATATTTTTTTTCCGACCTTCCTGATACTTTCAAATAATGAGCAGTACTCCAATCCAACTTGGAGGTCCAAGTTTCGTTCTCCTACGTTGAAGCATCCGTTTGCAGTAACAGTTTGAATTTTTAGGTTTCACTCTGTTTTCTCCTATATTGACAGATGCAGTTCGAACTCTAAATCAAACACGGTTTGTGCTAGCTTCTTGAAACTTGACACAATACAGTAGTTCTACGTTCTATCTCTAAGGTTTGTTTCCTCTTGATGTAGCCTTAAGCACAGGCTGGCGAATAACTCATTCAATGAAAGGCGTTGTTAGGCTGCCAAAAAACTACAGTCTCCTGAAATCACAACATATATTTTTTTTCCGACCTTCCTGATACTTTCAAATAATGAGCAGTACTCCAATCAAACTTGGATGTCCAAGTTTCGTTCTCCTACGTTGAAGCATCCGTTTGCAGTAACAGTTTGAATTTTTAGGTTTCACTCTGTTTTCTTCTATATTGACAGATGCAGTTAGAACTCTAAATCAAACACGGTTTGTGCTAGCTTCTTGAAACGTGACACAATACAGTAGTTCTACGTTCTATCTCTAAGGTTTGTTTCCTCTTGATGTAGCCTTAAGCACAGGCTGGCGAATAACTCATTGAATGAAAGGCGTTGTTAGGCTGCCAAAAAACTACAGTCTCCTGAAATCACAACATACATTTTTTCATCCAATCTTCATGATACTTTCAAGTAATGATCAGTACACCAATCCCACTTGGATGCCCAAGTTTCGTTCTCCTACGTTGAACCATCCGTTTGCAGTAACAGTTTGAATTTTTAGGTTTCACTCTGTTTTCTCCTATATTGACAGATGCAGTTTGAACTCTAAATCAAACACGGTTTGTGCTAGCTTCTTGAAACTTGACACAATACAATAGTTCTACGTTCTATCTCTAAGGTTTGTTTCCTCTTGATGTAGCCTTAAGCACAGGCTGGCGAATAACTCATTCAATGAAAGGCGTTGTTAGGCTGCCAAAAAACTACAGTCTCCTGAAATCACAACATATATTTTTTTTCCGACCTTAATGATACTTTCAAATAATGAGCAGTACTCCAATCAAACTTGGATGTCCAAGTTTCGTTCTCCTACGTTGAAGCATCCGTTTGCAGTAACAGTTTGAATTTTTAGGTTTCACTGCGTTTTCTTCTATATTGACAGATGCAGTTAGAACTCTAAATCAAACACGGTTTGTGCTAGCTTCTTGAAACGTGACACAATACAGTAGTTCTACGTTCTATCTCTAAGGTTTGTTTCCTCTTGATGTAGCCTAATACAGGGACTCGCGAATAACACTTATATTGAAACGGATTGCCAAACTTCCAAAAACTAGAGTCTCCTGAAATCTCAACATACATTTTTTTCATCCAATCTTCATGATACTTTCAAGTAATGATCAGTACAGCAATCCCACTTGGATGCCCAAGTATCGTTCTCCTACGTTGAAGCATCCGTTTGCAGTAACAGTTTGAATTTTTAGGTTTCACTCTGTTTTCCTCTATATTGACAGATGCAGTTCGAACTCTAAATCAAACACGGTTTGTGCTAGCTTCTTGAAACTTGACACAATACAGTAGTTCTACGTTCTATCTCTAAGGTTTGTTTCCTCTTGATGTAGCCTTAAGCACAGGCTGGCGAATAACTCATTCAATGAAAGGCGTTGTTAGGCTGCCAAAAAACTACAGTCTCCTGAAATCACAACATACATTTTTTCATCCAATCTTCATGATACTTTCAAGTAATGATCAGTACACCAATCCCACTTGGATGCCCAAGTTTCGTTCTCCTACGTTGAAGCATCCGTTTGCAGTAACAGTTTGAATTTTCAGGTTTCACTCTGTTTTCTCCTATATTGACAGATGCAGTTCGAACTCTAAATCAAACATGGTTTGTGCTAGCTTCTTGAAACTTGACACAATACAGTAGTTCTACGTTCTATCTCTAAGGTTTGTTTCCTCTTGATGTAGCCTTAAGCACAGGCTGGCGAATAACTCATTGAATGAAAGGCGTTGTTAGGCTGCCAAAAAACGACAGTCTCCTGAAATCACAACATACATTTTTTCATCCAATCTTCATGATACTTTCAAGTAATGATCAGTACACCAATCCCACTTGGATGCCCAAGTTTCGTTCTCCTACGTTGAAGCATCCGTTTGCAGTAACAGTTTGAATTTTTAGGTTTCACTCTGTTTTCTCCTATATTGACAGATGCAGTTTGAACTCTAAATCAAACACGGTTTGTGCTAGCTTCTTGAAACTTGACACAATACAATAGTTCTACGTTCTATCTCTAAGGTTTGTTTCCTCTTGATGTAGCCTTAAGCACAGGCTGGCGAATAACTCATTCAATGAAAGGCGTTGTTAGGCTGCCAAAAAACTACAGTCTCCTGAAATCACAACATATATTTTTTTTCCGACCTTAATGATACTTTCAAATAATGAGCAGTACTCCAATCAAACTTGGATGTCCAAGTTTCGTTCTCCTACGTTGAAGCATCCGTTTGCAGTAACAGTTTGAATTTTTAGGTTTCACTGCGTTTTCTTCTATATTGACAGATGCAGTTAGAACTCTAAATCAAACACGGTTTGTGCTAGCTTCTTGAAACGTGACACAATACAGTAGTTCTACGTTCTATCTCTAAGGTTTGTTTCCTCTTGATGTAGCCTAATACAGGGACTCGCGAATAACACTTATATTGAAACGGATTGCCAAACTTCCAAAAACTAGAGTCTCCTGAAATCTCAACATACATTTTTTTCATCCAATCTTCATGATACTTTCAAGTAATGATCAGTACAGCAATCCCACTTGGATGCCCAAGTATCGTTCTCCTACGTTGAAGCATCCGTTTGCAGTAACAGTTTGAATTTTTAGGTTTCACTCTGTTTTCCTCTATATTGACAGATGCAGTTCGAACTCTAAATCAAACACGGTTTGTGCTAGCTTCTTGAAACTTGACACAATACAGTAGTTCTACGTTCTATCTCTAAGGTTTGTTTCCTCTTGATGTAGCCTTAAGCACAGGCTGGCGAATAACTCATTCAATGAAAGGCGTTGTTAGGCTGCCAAAAAACTACAGTCTCCTGAAATCACAACATACATTTTTTCATCCAATCTTCATGATACTTTCAAGTAATGATCAGTACACCAATCCCACTTGGATGCCCAAGTTTCGTTCTCCTACGTTGAAGCATCCGTTTGCAGTAACAGTTTGAATTTTCAGGTTTCACTCTGTTTTCTCCTATATTGACAGATGCAGTTCGAACTCTAAATCAAACACGGTTTGTGCTAGCTTCTTGAAACTTGACACAATACAGTAGTTCTACGTTCTATCTCTAAGGTTTGTTTCCTCTTGATGTAGCCTTAAGCACAGGCTGGCGAATAACTCATTCAATGAAAGGCGTTGTTAGGCTGCCAAAAAACTACAGTCTCCTGAAATCACAACATATATTTTTTTTCCGACCTTCCTGATACTTTCAAATAATGAGCAGTACTCCAATCAAACTTGGATGTCCAAGTTTCGTTCTCCTACGTTGAAGCATCCGTTTGCAGTAACAGTTTGAATTTTTAGGTTTCACTGCGTTTTCTTCTATATTGACAGATGCAGTTAGAACTCTAAATCAAACACGGTTTGTGCTAGCTTCTTGAAACGTGACACAATACAGTAGTTCTACGTTCTATCTCTAAGGTTTGTTTCCTCTTGATGTAGCCTAATACAGGGACTCGCGAAAAACACTTATATTGAAAGGGGTTGCCAAACTTCCAAAAACTAGAGTCTCCTGAAATCTCAACATACATATTTTCATCCAATCTTCATGATACTTTCAAGTAATGATCAGTACACCAATCCCACTTGGATGCCCAAGTATCGTTCTCCTACGTTGAAGCATCCGTTTGCAGTAACAGTTTGAATTTTTAGGTTTCACTCTGTTTTCTCCTATATTGACAGATGCAGTTTGAACTCTAAATCAAACACGGTTTGTGCTAGCTTCTTGAAAGTTGACACAATACAGTAGTTCTACGTTCTATCTCTAAGGTTTGTTTCCTCTTGATGTAGCCTTAAGCACAGGCTGGCGAATAACTCATTCAATGATAGGCGTTGTTAGGCTGCCAAAAAACTACAGTCTCCTGAAATCACAACATATATTTTTTTTCCGACCTTCCTGATACTTTCAAATAATGAGCAGTACTCCAATCAAACTTGGATGTCCAAGTTTCGTTCTCCTACGTTGAAGCATCCGTTTGCAGTAACAGTTTGAATTTTTAGGTTTCACTCTGTTTTCTCCTATATTGACAGATGCAGTTCGAACTCTAAATCAAACACGGTTTGTGCTAGCTTCTTGAAACTTGACACAATACAGTAGTTCTATGTTCTATCTCTAAGGTTTGTTTCCTCTTGATGTAGCCTTAAGCACAGGCTGGCGAATAACTCATTCAATGAAAGGCGTTGTTAGGCTGCCAAAAACTACAGTCTCCTGAAATCACAACATACATTTTTTCATCCAATCTTCATGATACTTTCAAGTAATGATCAGTACACCAATCCAACTTGGATGCCCAAGTTTCGTTCTCCTACGTTGAAGCATCCGTTTGCAGTAACAGTTTGAATTTTTAGGTTTCACTCTGTTTTCTCCTATATTGACAGATGCAGTTCGAACTCTAAATCAAACACGGTTTGTGCTAGCTTCTTGAAACGTGACACAATACAGTAGTTCTACGTTCTATCTCTAAGGTTTGTTTCCTCTTGATGTAGCCTTAAGCATAGGCTGGCGAATAACTCATTCAATGAAAGGCGTTGTTAGGCTGCCAAAAAACTACAGTCTCCTGAAATCACAACATACATTTTTTCATCCAATCTTCATGATACTTTCAAGTAATGATCAGTACACCAATCCCACTTGGATGCCCAAGTTTCGTTCTCCTACGTTGAAGCATCCGTTTGCAGTAACAGTTTGAATTTTTAGGTTTCACTCTGTTTTCTCCTATATTGACAGATGCAGTTCGAACTCTAAATCAAACATGGTTTGTGCTAGCTTCTTGAAACTTGACACAATACAGTAGTTCTACGTTCTATCTCTAAGGTTTGTTTCCTCTTGATGTAGCCTTAAGCACAGGCTGGCGAATAACTCATTCAATGAAAGGCGTTGTTAGGCTGCCAAAAAACTACAGTCTCCTGAAATCACAACATATATTTTTTTTCCGACCTTCCTGATACTTTCAAATAATGAGCAGTACTCCAATCAAACTTGGATGTCCAAGTTTCGTTCTCCTTCGTTGAAGCATCCGTTTGCAGTAACAGTTTGAATTTTTAGGTTTCACTGCGTTTTCTTCTATATTGACAGATGCAGTTAGAACTCTAAATCAAACACGGTTTGTGCTAGCTTCTTGAAACGTGACACAATACAGTAGTTCTACGTTCTATCTCTAAGGTTTGTTTCCTCTTGATGTAGCCTTAAGCACAGGCTGGCGAATAACTCATTCAATGAAAGGCGTTGTTAGGCTGCCAAAAAACTACAGTCTCCTGAAATCACAACATACATTTTTTCATCCAATCTTCATGATACTTTCAAGTAATGATCAGTACACCAATCCCACTTGGATGCCCAAGTTTCGTTCTCCTACGTTGAAGCATCCGTTTGCAGTAACAGTTTGAATTTTTAGGTTTTACTCTGTTTTCTCCTATATTGACAGATGCAGTTCGAACTCTAAATCAAACACGGTTTGTGCTAGCTTCTTGAAACTTGACACAATACAGTAGTTCTACGTTCTATCTCTAAGGTTTGTTTCCTCTTGATGTAGCCTTAAGCACAGGCTGGCGAATAACTCATTCAATGAAAGGCGTTGTTAGGCTGCCAAAAAACTACAGTCTCCTGAAATCACAACATACATTTTTTCATCCAATCTTCATGATACTTTCAAGTAATGATCAGTACACCAATCCCACTTGGATGCCCAAGTTTCGTTCTCCTACGTTGAAGCATCCGTTTGCAGTAACAGTTTGAATTTTTAGGTTTCACTCTGTTTTCTCCTATATTGACAAATGCAGTTCGAACTCTAAATCAAACACGGTTTGTGCTAGCTTCTTGAAACTTGACACAATACAGTAGTTCTACGTTCTATCTCTAAGGTTTGTTTCCTCTTGATGTAGCCTTAAGCACAGGCTGGCGAATAACTCATTCAATGAAAGGCGTTGTTAGGCTGCCAAAAAACTACAGTCTCCTGAAATCACAACATACATTTTTTCATCCAATCTTCATGATACTTTCAAGTAATGATCAGTACACCAATCCCACTTGGATGCCCAAGTTTCATTCTCCTACGTTGAAGCATCCGTTTGCAGTAACAGTTTGAATTTTCAGGTTTCACTCTGTTTTCTCCTATATTGACAGATGCAGTTCGAACTCTAAATCAAACACGGTTTGTGCTAGCTTCTTGAAACTTGACACAATACAGTAGTTCTACGTTCTATCTCTAAGGTTTGTTTCCTCTTGATGTAGCCTTAAGCACAGGCTGGCGAATAACTCATTCAATGAAAGGCGTTGTTAGGCTGCCAAAAAACTACAGTCTCCTGAAATCACAACATATATTTTTTTTCCGACCTTCCTGATACTTTCAAATAATGAGCAGTACTCCAATCAAACTTTGATGTCCAAGTTTCGTTCTCCTACGTTGAAGCATCCGTTTGCAGTAACAGTTTGAATTTTTAGGTTTCACTGCGTTTTCTTCTATATTGACAGATGCAGTTAGAACTCTAAATCAAACACGGTTTGTGCTAGCTTCTTGAAACGTGACACAATACAGTAGTTCTACGTTCTATCTCTAAGGTTTGTTTCCTCTTGATGTAGCCTAATACAGGGACTCGCGAATAACACTTATATTGAAAGGGGTTGCCAAACTTCCAAAAACTAGAGTCTCCTGAAATCTCAACATACATATTTTCATCCAATCTTCATGATACTTTCAAGTAATGATCAGTACACCAATCCCACTTGGATGCCCAAGTATCGTTCTCCTACGTTGAAGCATCCGTTTGCAGTAACAGTTTGAATTTTTAGGTTTCACTCTGTTTTCTCCTATATTGACAGATGCAGTTCGAACTCTAAATCAAACACGGTTTGTGCTAGCTTCTTGAAACTTGACACAATACAGTAGTTCTACGTTCTATCTCTAAGGTTTGTTTCCTCTTGATGTAGCCTTAAGCACAGGCTGGCGAATAACTCATTCAATGAAAGGCGTTGTTAGGCTGCCAAAAAACTACAGTCTCCTGAAATCACAACATACATTTTTTCATCCAATCTTCATGATACTTTCAAGTAATGATCAGTACACCAATCCCACTTGGATGCCCAAGTTTCGTTCTCCTACGTTGAAGCATCCGTTTGCAGTAACAGTTTGAATTTTTAGGTTTCACTCTGTTTTCTCCTATATTGACAGATGCAGTTCGAACTCTAAATCAAACATGGTTTGTGCTAGCTTCTTGAAACTTGACACAATACAGTAGTTCTACGTTCTATCTCTAAGGTTTGTTTCCTCTTGATGTAGCCTTAAGCACAGGCTGGCGAATAACTCATTCAATGAAAGGCGTTGTTAGGCTGCCAAAAACTACAGTCTCCTGAAATCACAACATATATTTTTTTTCCGACCTTCCTGATACTTTCAAATAATGAGCAGTACTCCAATCAAACTTGGATGTCCAAGTTTCGTTCTCCTACGTTGAAGCATCCGTTTGCAGTAACAGTTTGAATTTTTAGGTTTCACTGCGTTTTCTTCTATATTGACAGATGCAGTTAGAACTCTAAATCAAACACGGTTTGTGCTAGCTTCTTGAAACGTGACACAATACAGTAGTTCTACGTTCTATCTCTAAGTTTGTTTCCTCTTGATGTAGCCTAATACAGGGACTCGCGAATAACACTTATATTGAAAGGGGTTGCCAAACTTCCAAAAACTAGAGTCTCCTGAAATCTCAACATACATTTTTTCATCCAATCTTCATGATACTTTCAAGTAATGATCAGTACACCAATCCCACTTGGATGCCCAAGTATCGTTCTCCTACGTTGAAGCATACGTTTGCAGTAACAGTTTGAATTTTTAGGTTTCACTCTGTTTTCTCCTATATTGACAGATGCAGTTCGAACTCTAAATCAAACACGGTTTGTGCTAGCTTCTTGAAACTTGACACAATACAGTAGTTCTACGTTCTATCTCTAAGGTTTGTTTCCTCTTGATGTAGCCTTAAGCACAGGCTGGCGAATAACTCATTCAATGAAAGGCGTTGTTAGGCTGCCAAAAAACTACAGTCTCCTGAAATCACAACATACATTTTTTCATCCAATCTTCATGATACTTTCAAGTAATGATCAGTACACCAATCCCACTTGGATGCCCAAGTTTCGTTCTCCTACGTTGAAGCATCCGTTTGCAGTAACAGTTTGAATTTTTAGGTTTCACTCTGTTTTCTCCTATATTGACAGATGCAGTTCGAACTCTAAATCAAACACGGTTTGTGCTAGCTTCTTGAAACTTGACACAATACAGTAGTTCTACGTTCTATCTCTAAGGTTTGTTTCCTCTTGATGTAGCCTTAAGCACAGGCTGGCGAATAACTCATTCAATGAAAGGCGTTGTTAGGCTGCCAAAAAACTACAGTCTCCTGAAATCACAACATATATTTTTTTTCCGACCTTCCTGATACTTTCAAATAATGAGCAGTACTCCAATCAAACTTGGATGTCCAAGTTTCGTTCTCCTACGTTGAAGCATCCGTTTGCAGTAACAGTTTGAATTTTTAGGTTTCACTGCGTTTTCTTCTATATTGACAGATGCAGTTAGAACTCTAAATCAAACACGGTTTGTGCTAGCTTCTTGAAACGTGACACAATACAGTAGTTCTACGTTCTATCTCTAAGGTTTGTTTCCTCTTGATGTAGCCTAATACAGGGACTCGCGAAAAACACTTATATTGAAAGGGGTTGCCAAACTTCCAAAAACTAGAGTCTCCTGAAATCTCAACATACATATTTTCATCCAATCTTCATGATACTTTCAAGTAATGATCAGTACACCAATCCAACTTGGATGCCCAAGTATCGTTCTCCTACGTTGAAGCATCCGTTTGCAGTAACAGTTTGAATTTTTTGGTTTCACTCTGTTTTCTCCTATATTGACAGATGCAGTTCGAACTCTAAATCAAACACGGTTTGTGCTAGCTTCTTGAAACTTGACACAATACAGTAGTTCTACGTTCTATCTCTAAGGTTTGTTTCCTCTTGATGTAGCCTTAAGCACAGGCTGGCGAATAACTCATTCAATGATAGGCGTTGTTAGGCTGCCAAAAAACTACAGTCTCCTGAAATCACAACATATATTTTTTTTCCGACCTTCCTGATACTTTCAAATAATGAGCAGTACTCCAATCAAACTTGGATGTCCAAGTTTCGTTCTCCTACGTTGAAGCATCCGTTTGCAGTAACAGTTTGAATTTTTTAGGTTTCACTCTGTTTTCTCCTATATTGACAGATGCAGTTCGAACTCTAAATCAAACACGGTTTGTGCTAGCTTCTTGAAACTTGACACAATACAGTAGTTCTACGTTCTATCTCTAAGGTTTGTTTCCTCTTGATGTAGCCTTAAGCACAGGCTGGCGAATAACTCATTCAATGAAAGGCGTTGTTAGGCTGCCAAAAAACTACAGTCTCCTGAAATCACAACATACATTTTTTCATCCAATCTTCATGATACTTTCAAGTAATGATCAGTACACCAATCCCACTTGGATGCCCAAGTTTCGTTCTCCTACGTTGAAGCATCCGTTTGCAGTAACAGTTTGAATTTTTAGGTTTCACTCTGTTTTCTCCTATATTGACAGATGCAGTTCGAACTCTAAATCAAACACGGTTTGTGCTAGCTTCTTGAAACGTGACACAATACAGTAGTTCTACGTTCTATCTCTAAGGTTTGTTTCCTCTTGATGTAGCCTTAAGCACAGGCTGGCGAATAACTCATTCAATGAAAGGCGTTGTTAGGCTGCCAAAAAACTACAGTCTCCTGAAATCACAACATACATTTTTTCATCCAATCTTCATGATACTTTCAAGTAATGATCAGTACACCAATCCCACTTGGATGCCCAAGTTTCGTTCTCCTACGTTGAAGCATCCGTTTGCAGTAACAGTTTGAATTTTTAGGTTTCACTCTGTTTTCTCCTATATTGACAGATGCAGTTCGAACTCTAAATCAAACACGGTTTGTGCTAGCTTCTTGAAACTTGACACAATACAGTAGTTCTACGTTCTATCTCTAAGGTTTGTTTCCTCTTGATGTAGCCTTAAGCACAGGCTGGCGAATAACTCATTCAATGAAAGGCGTTGTTAGGCTGCCAAAAAACTACAGTCTCCTGAAATCACAACATATATTTTTTTCCGACCTTCCTGATACTTTCAAATAATGAGCAGTACTCCAATCAAACTTGGATATCCAAGTTTCGTTCTCCTACGTTGAAGCATCCGTTTGCAGTAACAGTTTGAATTTTTAGGTTTCACTGCTTTTCTTCTATATTGACAGATGCAGTTAGAACTCTAAATCAAACACGGTTTGTGCTAGCTTCTTGAAACGTGACACAATACAGTAGTTCTACGTTCTATCTCTAAGGTTTGTTTCCTCTTGATGTAGCCTTAACCACAGGGACTCGCGAATAACTCTTATATTGAAACGGATTGCCAAACTTCCAAAAACTAGAGTCTCCTGAAATCTCAACATACATTTTTTTCATCCAATCTTCATGATACTTTCAAGTAATGATCAGTACAGCAATCCCACTTGGATGCCCAAGTATCGTTCTCCTACGTTGAAGCATCCGTTTGCAGTAACAGTTTGAATTTTTAGGTTTCACTCTGTTTTCTCCTATATTGACAGATGCAGTTCGAACTCTAAATCAAACACGGTTTGTGCTAGCTTCTTGAAACTTGACACAATACAGTAGTTCTACGTTCTATCTCTAAGGTTTGTTTCCTCTTGATGTAGCCTTAAGCACAGGCTGGCGAATAACTCATTCAATGAAAGGCGTTGTTAGGCTGCCAAAAAACTACAGTCTCCTGAAATCACAACATACATTTTTTCATCCAATCTTCCTGATACTTTCAAGTAATGATCAGTACACCAATCCCACTTGGATGCCCAAGTTTCGTTCTCCTACGTTGAAGCATCCGTTTGCAGTAACAGTTTGAATTTTTAGGTTTCACTCTGTTTTCTCCTATATTGACAGATGCAGTTTCGAACTCTAAATCAAACACGGTTTGTGCTAGCTTCTTGAAACGTGACAGCAATACAGTAGTTCTACGTTCTATCTCTAAGATTTGTTTCCTCTTGATGTAGCCTTAAGCACAGGCTGGCGAATAACTCATTCAATGAAAGGCGTTGTTAGGCTGCCAAAAAACTACAGTCTCCTGAAATCACAACATACATTTTTTCATCCAATCTTCATGATACTTTCAAGTAATGATCAGTACACCAATCCCACTTGGATGCCCAAGTTTCGTTCTCCTACGTTGAAGCATCCGTTTGCAGTAACAGTTTGAATTTTTAGGTTTCACTCTGTTTTCTCCTATATTGACAGATGCAGTTCGAACTCTAAATCAAACACGGTTTGTGCTAGCTTCTTGAAACGTGACACAATACAGTAGTTCTACGTTCTATCTCTAAGGTTTGTTTCCTCTTGATGTAGCCTTAAGCACAGGCTGGCGAATAACTCATTCAATGAAAGGCGTTGTTAGGCTGCCAAAAAACTACAGTCTCCTGAAATCACAACATATATTTTTTCCGACCTTCCTGATACTTTCAAATAATGAGCAGTACTCCAATCAAACTTGGATGTCCAAGTTTCGTTCTCCTACGTTGAAGCATCCGTTTGCAGTAACAGTTTGAATTTTTAGGTTTCACTCTGTTTTCTTCTATATTGACAGATGCAGTTAGAACTCTAAATCAAACACGGTTTGTGCTAGCTTCTTGAAACGTGACACAATACAGTAGTTCTACGTTCTATCTCTAAGGTTTGTTTCCTCTTGATGTAGCCTAATACAGGGACTCGCGAATAACACTTATATTGAAAGGGGTTGCCAAACTTCCAAAAACTAGAGTCTCCTGAAATCTCAACATACATTTTTTCATCCAATCTTCATGATACTTTCAAGTAATGATCAGTACACCAATCCCACTTGGATGCCCAAGATTTCGTTCTCCTACGTTGAAGCATCCGTTTGCAGTAACAGTTTGAATTTTTAGGTTTCACTCTGTTTTCTCCTATATTCACAGATGCAGTTCGAACTCTAAATCAAACACGGTTTGTGCTAGCTTCTTGAAACTTGACACAATACAGTAGTTCTACGTTCTATCTCTAAGGTTTGTTTCCTCTTGATGTAGCCTTAAGCACAGGCTGGCGAATAACTCATTCAATGAAAGGCGTTGTTAGGCTGCCAAAAAACTACAGTCTCCTGAAATCACAACATACATTTTTTCATCCAATCTTCATGATACTTTCAAGTAATGATCAGTACACCAATCCCACTTGGATGCCCAAGTTTCGTTCTCCTACGTTGAAGCATCCGTTTGCAGTAAAAGTTTGAATTTTTAGGTTTCACTCTGTTTTCTCCTATATTGACAGATGCAGTTCGAACTCTAAATCAAACACGGTTTGTGCTAGCTTCTTGAAACTTGACACAATACAGTAGTTCTACGTTCTATCTCTAAGGTTTGTTTCCTCTTGATGTAGCCTTAAGCACAGGCTGGCGAATAACTCATTCAATGAAAGGCGTTGTTAGGCTGCCAAAAAACTACAGTCTCCTGAAATCACAACATATATTTTTTTTCCGACCTTCCTGATACTTTCAAATAATGAGCAGTACTCCAATCAAACTTGGATATCCAAGTTTCGTTCTCCTACGTTGAAGCATCCGTTTGCAGTAACAGTTTGAATTTTTAGGTTTCACTGCGTTTTCTTCTATATTGACAGATGCAGTTAGAACTCTAAATCAAACACGGTTTGTGCTAGCTTCTTGAAACGTGACACAATACAGTAGTTCTACGTTCTATCTCTAAGGTTTGTTTCCTCTTGATGTAGCCTAATACAGGGACTCGCGAATAACACTTATATTGAAACGGATTGCCAAACTTCCAAAAACTAGAGTCTCCTGAAATCTCAACATACATTTTTTTCATCCAATCTTCATGATACTTTCAAGTAATGATCAGTACACCAATCCCACTTGGATGCCCAAGAATCGTTCTCCTACGTTGAAGCATCCGTTTGCAGTAACAGTTTGAATTTTTAGGTTTCACTCTGTTTTCTCCTATATTGACAGATGCAGTTCGAACTCTAAATCAAACACGGTTTGTGCTAGCTTCTTGAAACTTGACACAATACAGTAGTTCTACGTTCTATCTCTAAGGTTTATTTCCTCTTGATGTAGCCTTAAGCACAGGCTGGCGAATAACTCATTCAATGAAAGGCGTTGTTAGGCTGCCAAAAAACTACAGTCTCCTGAAATCACAACATACATTTTTTCATCCAATCTTCATGATACTTTCAAGTAATGATCAGTACACCAATCCCACTTGGATGCCCAAGTTTCGTTCTCCTACGTTGAAGCATCCGTTTGCAGTAACAGTTTGAATTTTTAGGTTTCACTCTGTTTTCTCCTATATTGACAGATGCAGTTCGAACTCTAAATCAAACACGGTTTGTGCTAGCTTCTTGAAACGTGACACAATACAGTAGTTCTACGTTCTATCTCTAAGATTTGTTTCCTCTTGATGTAGCCTTAAGCACAGGCTGG